>NW_028294474.1:0-63052 GCF_964341445.2 Mesoplodon mirus | reverse complement strand
GAGGTACCAGGTGAGCTTGGATTTAGAAGCTGTGCCGGCATCTTCAATGTCTAGGCAGATATAAAAAATCACCTCAAGATGGGTTCTTCTGATCAGGGAAGAGCCACGGGCATAATTCCTATCGATATGCAAGGGGAGGGACAGTGGTACTCACATCCTGGGGGAAGAAGGGACAGGATGTTCGTCTGACCCCCACCCCCGGTCTGCCTCCCCCTCCAAGCACAGGTCTGTGGGGGATGCAGCTGGGGCAGGGGCAGGAGTTGGGAAATGCACCAACTTGCCTTAGAAGCCTGGAAGCCTTGCAGAAAAAGAAGGACTGACATTACAACCCTCCCTGGAGTTCAAGGACAGGGAAATTGAGGAGGAGGGTCTAACAGGAGGTCCCGACCAAGGTCTGTGAAAGGAAGGACACCAAGGGTGTCAGAGTGGGAGCTCACAATGAGGGGAGGAGACACAGTGCCTAGTCCTGCCCCAGGCCCATAGCATTTGTGAGCAGGCTCAGGCTGTCCCTGAATTGATGGTGACTGTGATCCAACCTCCCCAGTGTGTCCTTGTGCTTTGGGGGAACAGTGGTAGAGCTTGTGAGTGTGAACTAGGACAGCATGACCTTGAAGTTCAAGTGTGGAACCCCACTCTTTTTTATTTTATTTATTTTTTATTCAGCAGGTTCTTATTAGTTATCCATTTTATACATATTAGTGTATATATGTCAAACCCAATCTCCCAATTCATCCCACCACCACCACCCCTGCCACTTTCCCCCCTTTGATGTCCATATGTTTGTCCTCTACATCTGTGTCTCTATTTCTGCCCTGCAAACCAGTTCATCTGTACCATTTTTCTAGGTTCCACATATATGTGTTAATATACGATATTTGTTTTTCTCTTTCTGACTTTCTTCACTCTGTATGACAGTCTCTAGATCCATCCACGTCTCTACAAATGACCCAATTTCGTTCCTTTTTACGGCTGAGTAATATTCCATTGTATATATGTACCCCATCTTCTTTATCCATTTGTCTGTCGATGGGCATTTAGGTTGCTTCCATGTCCTGGCTATTGTAAATAGTGCTGCAATGAACATTAGGGTGCATGTGTCTTTTTGAATTATGGTTTTCTCTGGGTATATGCCTAGTAGTGGGATTGCTGGTTCATATGGTAATTCTATTTTTAGTTTTTTAAGGAACCTCCATACTGTTCTCCATAGTGGCTGTATCAATTTACATTCCCACCATGGAACCCCACTCTTGCTTGGACAGATCTGGGCTAGCAAGACTCCTAGCTGGAAATAGGCAAGTGTGCCTTGCAAGTGTGCACTGGGTCAGTGTCCGACAGGGACAGCAGGTGTCGGTCCAGAAGCCATTGTGTCAGTGGACCAGTCGGACTCTGCATTCTCTCCTCTCCTTTCCTCTTCTTCTTGTCTTCCTCTTATTCCTCCTCCACAATCACCTCTTTCTCCTCCCCTCTCTCTCTTTCCCTGGTATTAGAAGTAGAATATCCCTTTGGATCAAGTAAACCCTTAAGTCCTGGGGCAGTTTAAGCTGGGGCAAGGGGAGAATGGGGGTAAGCCTCCAAAGGAGATGTTGGAATTCCAATAGGATCAGGTGGATTCTTAAATGGGTCATTAGAAAGGCGAAAACTAAATATAACTGTTGTCCTTGTCGTCTGTGAAATGATTTTGCCAGAAATCCAGGCCTATGATTGAGTAACTTGGCCACTCTATTAGTCAGGAAATGTTAATTTCTTTAACAAAAAATCCTCAAGTCAGTGGGGTTTAAAATATATATACATGTAATATATGACAATAGTGGTACAAAGAACTGGAGGTGGTTAATGGAACCATAATGTTGCAAGTTTCCCACATTTCATGTGAAACCACCAAAAATGTGGTTTTTAAAAGCCAATAGGGGAATTAAAATGGAATACTAAAAAATAATTGATTAATCCAAAAGACAGTAGGAAAGGAGGAATAGAAGATCAAAAAAGAGATGGGACAAATAGAAAACAAATAATAAAATGGTAGACCTAAACCCAACATATCAATATTTGTATTAAGTGTAAGTGGACAAAGCAGACCAATTAAAAGGCAGAGATTGTCAGACTGATGGAAAAGCAATATAGGTATTCCCACTTTTGGAAAGTTCACTTTACCCCACTTTGCTTTTATGAAAGCCCTGTATTAGTGCATGTTTCTGCTAACTGAAAGAAAACTGAAGAGGGTTTTCCCTTTTATGAAAAAAGGCAAAAAGTGATAATAGTGCTCAGCATTTGTTCTGCAGTGAGAAGTTATAGAGGCAGCATGCACCCTGAGCAGTGAGAGGGGCACTGCCAAGCTCCTTCCCTGGAAACTACACTCAGCACCTCAGCATCAAGCTGCCACAGCTTTGAACTGTGTCTGTGAGCATCTGTGTTTTTTTTTTTTTTTTTTTTTTGCGGTACACGGGCCTCTCACTGTTGTGGCCTCTCCCGTTGCGGAGCACAGGCTCCGGACGCGCAGGCTCAGCGGCCATGGTTCACGGGCCTAGCCGCTCTGCGGCACGTGGGATCTTCCCAGGCCAGGGCACGAACCCGTGTCCCCTGCATCGGCAGGCAGACTCTGAACAACTGCGCCACCTGGGAAGCCCAGCATCTGTGTTTTATCTCAGTTTATCTTGTGCATCTGTTAGCAAGATGTGTCCTGAGGTAATTGCTTCTTTGCTTTATGCCATTTCAGCTTACAAAAGGTTTCATAGAAATGCCCTACTTTTGGATAGCAGAGGAAACCTGAATTTCTCTTTATGCTGTTTATGAGAGACACTTTTTAAATGGTTTATTACAGGATATTAAATATAGTTCCCTATGCCATACAGTTGGGCCTTGTTGTTTATCCATTCTATATATAATAGTTTGCATCTGCTAATCCCAAACTCCCAGTCCATCCCTCCCTGACCCCTCTCCCCCTTGGCTACCACAAGTCTGTTCTCTATATCTGTGAGTCTGTTTCTGTTTCATAGATAAGTTCAGTTGTGTTATATTTTAGATTCCACATATAAGTGATATCATATGATATTTGTCTTTCTCTTTTTGACTTACTTCACTTAGTATGATAGTCTCTAGGTCCATCCATGTTGCTGCAAATGGCGTTATTTCATTCTTCTTTATGGTTGAGTAGTGTTCCATTGTATATATATACCACATCTTCATTATCTGTTCATCTGTTGAATATTTAGGTTGTTTCCATGTCTTGGGTATTGTAAAGAGTGCTGCTATGAACATAAAGGTTCACTTTTAATTTAAAGAAACAGGCTGAAAGTAGAAGAATGGAAAACAATACCTTATGAACAGTAGTAAGTAGAAGAAAGCTGGAGTGCCTATAATAATAATAGCCAAAATAGATGTCAAGGCAAGGAGTATTACAAAAGGTAACAAGGATCATTTCATAATGATTAAAGGACAAATTCATCAGGAAAACATACCCATTCTGTATGTGTATGTGCCTAATGACAGAGCATCCAAATGTATGGAACACAAACTAGTAAAATTGAAGGGAGAACTAGGCAAGTCCACAGTGACAGTTGAAGATTTTTAACACTCTTTTCTCAGTAACTGATGGAACAATTAGACAAAAATATCAGTAATGATACAGAAGATTCGAACACTATTAATTGCCTTGATCTAACTGATATGTAAAGACACCACACTCAACAAGAGCAGAATACACATTCTTTTCAAATGTATCTGGAAAATTTCAATAAAAGTCAAAAGACTGAACAAAATAAAATCTCAGCAGCGCAGGTTGCTGGGCTGATGTTCAAACAGCTCACTGGGTCATGACCTCAAAGCAAGTGTGGGAGAGATGTGTAATTGGAAAGGGACGTTTGCAAGTCCTGAGTTGATTCAGGCAGCATTTTGCCTAAGAGATGAGTGGACATAGAAACTGGATTTGAAATAAATCCCTCATATTGTCCAGACTGCCTGTTTCAGTCCCTGAGAATATTTGATAATTTACTTAACACTGATTTAGGAACAAAGGGGGCTTGAACTGGCCTGAACCTCAAATTTCCAGCTCTAGACTTTTCGGGTTTTTTTTTCCCCAGCGCCTGCCAAGAATACTAATTATTCATAAGGAATCAGTCACGTTGACACACAAGATTAAATAATATATGTTCTGTTGAAGGGGCACATTGGGTTATAAAATGTGACATTCCAGATCTCTCTATATGCAGACCTGATGTCTTATAACTTCTAGTCATGGTAAGCCCGCAAAGTTTAGTGATGGTTGATAACTGCCTCTTTTTCTACCAGAGTGGGACTTTTCTTTCCCAATTCCCACCCATTTCCTTATCTTTCTGTGCTTTAATATCATCATCAGTGTGACTGTGAAAAGTGCTTTGGTTGTTTTAGTAATAAAAGAGCTCAGTGTGATTGAGGCCATGGAAACTAATTGTTAAGGTTACTGGAAATTCATAGGACCAGCTCCTTGGAGTAACTGTAAAGAACACTTTTATTCTGACACCTGAGCATCATATCCTGTCTTCGTTTTCTCCAAGTTTCTCTTTCTCCATCTATGCCCTTCCTACCCCCACCAGATACAGACTCCTCAGTCACTGTGATAATGTGGGAAAGCGATAGCAGGGAAAAGTAGAAGTTCAAAGATAATCTCCCACCTGGGGGTCAAGCTGTCTAGTACTGGGGAGTTTAAAAAGGTGGGAAACAAAAGGAGAGTCTGAGTGTCTAATTTTTTTTTTTGCAAAAAGCTTTGGAATTTGCCTGTGGTGGGTGCAGGATAACCTCAGAATGTCAGCTCAGCTGTTCAGCCTTGGATCTCTTCTCTTAAAGATGCTTTCCCTGTAAAGTGACTCCACAGATGCCTTGTGTTTGATTCTTTATCATCCATGGCACTGGTGTCTGAGAGGTACTTGTCTCTTCCATGACCTTTCTGAGTCTTATTCAAAGTCATTTGCAGTAGCTCTAATATGATCTATGGACTATTTCCAAATGTGCCTAATTGATATCATGGTGGCCAAAGAATGACCAGGTTACCTCAATTGTTCCTTTTCCACCCACACCCTTCAGGATCGTGTAGACTCTACCATTATTGCCATGTTAACCCAGACTTCAAGTATAGCTCCCTTTTGGAGGCTCCAGTAGTATGTAGGAAACTTGCCTGTTATCACAATAATCACCCAAACCTATTGTCCTACCTAGGCAAATTTCTTATTTATTAGAATATATCACATGAACACAGGGCAAATTTTCATTATGTAAATGAAGTATGTGGCAAATGGTACAAATTAGACTATTAAATGAAATAAACTTCTCTCATTTTGTTTAAAAAAATAGCTCTCTTTTTCTGAGTTCAGGGCCAGCTTCTTAAGCTCAGATTGTTAAGGTGGCATTATCCTCATTGTACGGATGAGAAAATGGAAAGGCAGGGAGTTTAAGTGATTTGCCAAAATTCACCTAGTAAGTTATCAAGTTATCCAGACTCCTTGCTTTTTCCACCACACCATGCTGCCTCAAAGGGTTAAAGTGGGAGTTTGTAAGTTTTTTGATTACACAAGTCAGTTGACGTGGCCCTTGATGAATTAGGAGTCATGAACTCTCATCTGGCAATTCAAGCCATGAAATGTTCGAAGATAAGATATGAATTGGTAGGGCCCTTACTTTGCAGTATTTGTGCATTTGATCTTCACTGATGTGCGCAGCACTGTTAATCCCTTTGTGACGAATACAATGAACCCTATTCAGTCTATGAACTCATGCTGTCCTGAACATCATTTTGATTGTTATCTGTAGTTGGGGTTTCTTAAGCAGAACACTGCAAATCCCTGAAGATGCATGTGATCTGACTCAGCTGCTCAGTCGACCAGGAGAATCATCCAAAGGTGCAGAGTTGTGCCTCTAAAAATGAACGGTGGTCCTTCCACTCCTTTTGCCACCTGCTTCAAAGCTTCACTGCCTTGATTCCATTTTAGTATTTAATCTTCCATCTTTCTGCATAAAGGAAATGCAAATCAACAGTGTGATTTCCCCCAACTTCCTGCCCACTTCATCTCTACTCAAGACACATCTGCATCTCCACTCACTCATTCTTGCTTCTTTCTCTCTAGTCAAAGTGAAAGAGGTATCCCTCCTCCTCGATGCATCAGTAGGGTCCAGACAGGAAGTGGAATTCATTCAGATAGTTTAAATGAGGAGACTTTTAAGGAAGGGTCTAATTATAGAGGGCATTTTTGGACAGGGTTTAAAGGGACAAACAAAAGATGTTGAAACACCCAGAGCTAGCAAAAATGAAAGTCATCACTGCCCTAGGGTTGAAGACAGCATGGGAGGAAATTTTGTTACTAGAGTCTCTGAGATCTGGAGTTCTGGGAGGGGTCATGGTCATGGAGGGATGGGGTGCTGCCAGAGGGATGGGGCAGAGGTAGGTCGTGGCTGACATTGGCAGAACCCAACTGAAAGGTAGCTGTATTAGTCAGAGGAACAGAACACTTATTTATCTACTATAGGAATTGGTTCACACAACCATGGAGGCTGAGAAGTCCTGAGACCTATAGGTGGCAAGCTGGAGACCCAGGAAAGCTGATGGTGAAAGTTTTAGTCTGAGTGTAGGAGAGGACTGCTGTCCCAGCTCAAGCAGTCAGGCTGGAGAAGTTCCCTCTTATTCAGCCTTCTGGTTCTATTCAGGCCTTCAACTTGGATGAGGCCCACCATATTGGGGAGGGCAATCTGCTTTACTCAGTCGATTCATTCAAATGTTAATTTCATCCAAAACTACCTTCACGTACACACCCAGCATAATGTTTGACCAAAGATCTGGGCACCTCCTGGTCCAATCAAGTTGATAAAATTAAATCATCACAGTGGCCATCTTGGGAGACAATATGCTGTTCTCTGTAGGAATTAGTCTCCGGGAGCCCTGAGCAGAGCTAGGGAAAGACACAGGCTGGATCTGGGTGGAGAAGAACCAGCAAAACTGTTTTACTAAATGGATTGAACTCTGTAGACTGGTTTCTGTTCCCCTCATCACTATTTTCAGTTATGCTCCAACTAATCTTGGGCAAAACCTATTCTTTTTTAGCCACTTTGGGGTCCAATTAGCCTCATTTTCAGGTATTAAAAATCCAGTCCAATCTTAAACAAGACATTGATTTCTCGGGCTATTCAAATATTCTTCCTTCCCCTCCTGACTCAGCTTCATCAGCCACCAAGGGGAAGTGGGTTCATGCCTGTCCTTTCTCTCTCCTGTTCCATGTCACACCCTCTGCCTCATGGCTGGCTTTCCCGGGGTGGATCCCAGAGGGAAGACGAGTGGGACTCTGGTCAAAGGTCTTTTGACTTAGCTGAGCTTTTGTTCCTCCTTCTCCCTTGGCTGTTGAATGCCCTCTGTGAGTCACATAGCTTGTATGAGGCCTGTATTAGCTTCCTCTGAGACACCCCATGGTGGCCCTGGATCTACCATTTCCTGATGCAGACAATTCACCCTCTGAACTTCTTCTGACTCTCCCCAGCTCCTGTCCCCCCTGTGGTACACTCCACAGCCTCCTCTGTTGGGGTTTCCTCTCTGCAGCCGGCAGTTGATCAGAGCAGGGTCCCTTCAGCACTTCTCTGACCCAGCTCCTCCCTCCAGCCTACACCTGGCCTGGGGGAACCCATGTACTCCTGTTTCCCAAATGGTGGTGGAGAATGGGCCCCTCTGCTGCCCCCTTTCAACTGTTCCTTGGTGGGCTGCTGTAGCCAGGCCTGTAGGAGACTTCAGTCTCTTTACCCCCAAATACCGGGGCATACATGTCAAACTCTCCCTTCTACTTCCTCAAATTAAAAAAAAAAAAAATTCTCTCACCATAAGGAAATCCTCTTTGAGTCTCAGCCCAGCCTCACACAGGCTGTTGAGGGGGATATCAGCTGACTGGCATGTACTCTCTAGAACAGCAGCAGTCCCCCGCCTTTTTGGCACCAAGTACCGGTTTCATGGAAGACAGTTTTTCCATGGATCAGGGTAGGGGAGATTGGTTCAGGCGGTAATGCGAGCGATGAGGAGCGGCAGATGAAGCTTCACTCAGTGACCCGCCGTCACCTCCTGCTGTGCAGCATGGTTTCTAACAGGCCGTGGATGGTACCGGTCCATGGCCTGGGGGTTGGGGAACCCCTGCTTTAGAAGGTAGAGGCAGGGCTGGGGCTAGGATGAAGTGAGTGAGGCACTGTGTGGGTGTAAAATTTAAGAGAGCACCAAAAACTCGGTGATTCACGTAAGTGATATGTTTTTATTTATTTATATATTTAAATTGAAGTATAGTTGATTTACACCATTGTGTTAATTTCTGCTGTACAGCAAAGTGATTCAGTTATACAAACATATATATATATATATATATATATACTTTTTAAAAAATTTTTCTTTTCCATTATGCTTTATCATAGGTTATTCAATGTAGTTCCCTATGCTATACAGGAGGACCTGTTGTTTATCCATTCTGTATATAATAGTTTCAGGTAGGTAATACTTTAATGCAGTTACAAAAAAATCAAAATTAATGCAAAAAATTCCATGATGAACAAAATAACAAAAATTTAAAAATAGGATCAGAATGGCTGATTTTCCCATTTGCCTCAGGCTCCAAGGTGGCTCATCAGGGCAACATAACTGATCCTGTCTTTAGCTAAAAACTTTAAATAAAGTTAAAACTTTGATATTTTGGGTCTTAATTTTGAATTTTTAAATACTACCCTATTTTGATTACTTACTTATCTTGATTACTGAGTTTTGGGCACCCCCTTCAGTTTTGCCCAGAGCCAATACCTTGCTTGCTTCATCCTAGCCTCTGTTCTCTGTCCAGGGCACCTAGCACACTGCCCTGGGCTTTGAGGTTTGGTCAAATTCCTGAGAAAATGGTTAAATTTCCCTTGCATCGCCTGGTCCATGTAGCCATCCCTGCTTTAGAGCTGGGCTGCCATTCATCTTTCCAGACTCCTCTTCCAGCCTCCCCTGCCCCGGGGCCTGGTCACGCCAAGGTCCTCCTAGTGTATGGGCACGCCCTGCGCTCCCCTGCCTCTGTGCCTGTGCTCATCCTTACCTGCTGCCTGGAATGCTGTTTGGAACTCCCCTGACTTCGAGGCTTCTCCTTGGCCTTTGGGAATAGTTCAGTCACCTCCTCTGTGAGGCCTTCTGTGGCCTCTCCAGAAAGAGAGACCCTCGCCCTGTTCGTACTCCCTGAGTCACCCACATATTTCTGTTCCAGCAATGCTGACATGGGCAAGGGAGTGTTGATAGTTTACCACAAACTTAGGGCCTTACAACAACCCACATTTATTCTCTCTTACAGTCTGGAGGTCAGAAATCTAAGATGGAGGTGCCAGCCAGGCTACATTCTTTCTGGAGGCTTCAGAGGAGAATCCATTTCGTTGCCTTTTCCAGCTTCTAGCAGCCACCTGCATTCCTTGGCTCACAGACCCCTCCCTGCATCCCTCTAACCTCTGCTGCTGTCATCACATTTCCTGCTACTGACTCAGACCCTCCTGCCTCCTCTTGTCACCTTTCGGATGACACGGGGCTCATCCTGATAATCCAGGATCATTTCCCATCTCAGGGTGCTAGGCTTACTCCCCCTCTGCAAAGTTGCCTTTGCCATGTAAGATCACGTGGTCACAGGTTCAGGGAATTAGCAGGTGAGTGTCTTTGGGGGGCCCTGTTTTGCCTCCCTGAACTATCCATCCTGCCATGCTGGCCACGCCAGAATTGCAGTCATGGTTTCACCCTCCCTGCTTAGCACAAGGCTGAACGTGAAGTTGGTCCTTCACGTGGTCTTGCTGCATTGAAGGGAATTCACAAAGCTGGAGCCTTCCTTCCTAGAAGCTTTTGCGCCCAGGGGCAGCCCTGGGAGTTCTCTGCAGGCCACAGTCCAGTCTCTCTGAACTTGAGTAGATGCCATCATAGAATCCTTCCCAGTTGGTGTGGCGGGGAGGGAAGCACCCCAGATTGACCATCTTCCTCCATTTTACCTCGGTGTCTTTTCCTGGGTCTAATCACTTTCATTAAAATCCACCACACGTTTCCAGTGTGTTAAATATATATTTGGTTTTATGCTGTGCGTATCTTCAAAACCTGAGAAAAAACCCCACGTTGAACCAGTAATATGGTTTTACTTTCCCACGGTTTGTAGGAAATCGAGTTCCCAGCAGTTCAGGGTGATTTATCCAACCTCAGAGAACAGACCTGTTCCAGAAATATCCCCATTCTGCTAGTCCTCCCCCAGCTCTCCGCATTGCCTCAGCATCTATTTACAATGCAGGGGGTGGTTTTGTCTGCCAATTTCTGAGCAGGCTGGGAGGCGGGAGCCTGAGCAGAGCATGGCCCACCCCTTAGTCCAGGCAGGTCCTTTTGGGTCTTATATTCTGGATTTTGGATCCAGTCTTTCTGGGTAAGTGTGGAAGAAATACCGAAATGGAAGCCACATTTAGCGATGGAGGGGTGATGAATGTTCGTGGAAGTGTTTGCATGCAGTGCAATGGAATGTGTTTTAAAAGATTTATGGATCAGCTAAATATTTTGACAGAGAAACAAAAATAACTGTGGAGACCCTTCCACCTGGCTCCCCGTGTTTACTGCATGAATAGTTACACTGCTGCTTTGGGAGTTTCAGCAATTCGAGAATGAACGTACAGAAACAGATTCTGTCTCCTGGCCAGAGTAGGAGACAACTTTTTATCCTGTGAGTTGAGGATAAGCAGAGAAAAATACAAGCACAGGCCACCCTGAGGGGCTTTGTCTCCTCTCCCTTTCTTTCCATGTACAGGACTAATGTCACACCCTCAACCCTCCCCCCAGAATTCTTGATGCATGTGTTGCTGTTGTTCTCACTAGTTGCAGATGTGGTTGTACTTGTAGGGGTGTGAGTGGCTGTAATTGAAAAGCCTTGAATAGGTGTTAGAAGATAGTACCAAGGAGAGAAGATGTTGCTTGTGCTTAAGGAATTTCAGGTCTATGGATCAGAGAGGAAACATATGGAACTTTTTTTGGAATGTCAATGCAACTCACGTAGGGGAGGGTGGGCCCTCAGGGAAGGCTTCCTTCCAAGGTGGAATTTTGAGGCAGGGCTGGGGTGTCCGAGAGTTGAGGATCTGGCTTGGAGGTCCCGGCACACTGACTTCCCTGACACGCTGGGCTGCCCTCACCTGGGTGCCTGTACCTGGCCTCCCTCCATCTGCAAGGCTGCCACCTGGCTACCCGGCCAGCTCTCACTTCCTGATCTCACCTCAAACAAAAAGTTTTCCTTTTTCATACTAAACCTCATTTGGTGGCAAATCCTTCCTGAGCTGCCATGAGGCCTTTAAAGCTGTTGGTCATCTTTATTTCACTTTTACTCCTCCTGAGTTTTGCTGCAAAAGTCGGTGTGGTTGACTGCGGGTGACATCCCAGACCCTGACGGAGACAGTAGGAAATATGCAACCTATAGACTGTTTACTTTCCTAATATCCAACAAATGCAGAATTCCAAACCTGTCTGGCCCAGGCATTTTGATTAAGGGTTTGTGGACCTGGGTCTTCCTTACAGTAACTGCCCCGAGCATTCCTGTACTTTGTTGGAAAATCTGTCTCCCCAGGAGCCCATGGGCTTAAGAAAGGAGCCTAGTTTCTTCTTTATATACCAGGACCCCCAGATGGGTCATGCCCATAAGCATGATAAATATTGGTTGACAGATTATTAATTGGAGATATTCACTGAGGGTGTCCTTCTTTTACAGTACCACCAGGGAGGATGACAGGGCAGAGCTGTACGGGGTGACTTTGGCCATGAGATGTTGCACGGCTGGACCAGGCAGATGTAGCACGCTCTGCCTGGGGGGGTCACAGCCTGAGATGAGCAGGAAGATTGGGGTTTGGACCCTGCGGACCCACCCCTACCCTGACCCTAGACTCAGGATAAAGTGGGGGCAGGAGATCCTGAATTTACTGATACCAACTCTCTGCTCCACGATGGGATGAGTAAGTTCATTTATAGAAAACCAGAGAAAACCTCCTTCTTGCACATCTACATTTGTGGAGTAGAAGCCACACTGGCTGAACAAATGAATAAAATGATAAAGGAGGACCTCATCATTTACTTTAAATCCCCAATGAGTTTTGTTCTCCTACATGTCAGGCATTGGTTTATATATATTTGTCATTGTATGTGACATCCAAGGGACCTCCACAGCTGGTCCTGACTTATTTACAGCTAGGTATGCGATAGTGGGGCAGAGCGTCCAGAAAATGAGATGGAACGCTAGTGCCAGCTCTGACGTTGGAGTCTATTTCTGCATGTGGGAAGCAAACAGCTTCAAAAAACTTGGTTGAACAAACAAACCCACAGAAAAAGAGATCAGCTCTGTGGTTACCAGAGATGGGGGGTAGAGGGAGGGGGAATTAGATGAAGGTGATCAAAAGGTACAAACTTCCAGTTATAGGATAAATAAGTACAAGGGATGTAATGTACAACGTGGTAAATATAATTAACACTCATGTATGTTCCATAAAAGTTGTTAAGAGAATAAATCCTAAGAGTTCTCATACTAGGAAAAAATACTTTTTTCTTTAATTTTGTTCCTATATGAGATGATGGATGAGCACTACCCTTATTGTAGTAATCATTTCATGATGTGTGTAAGTCAACACCTTGAACTTATACAGTGCTGTATATATGTCAATTATAACTCAAATGAAACTGGAAGGAAAAAACCCTTGGTTTAAATAGATATTGGTTTAAGAGATCTCTAGAAATCTTGAAGGGGAACCCCAGATAGCTAAAAAGGAACAAATGAAAAAAGAAAGAGGAAAAAGGGAAAAAAAATTCATCTCTCTTCCGACCTTGTGGTTTGGGGACTGCAGGATAACCAGTAACCCACTAGGCGGCACTGCTGATCCACCTCTAACTTGAAGCACCCCGGCGCCTGTCTCTATGGTAACAAGTTTACAAATTTATGGGGAGAATTGGCCTTGCCCTCTGGGTGTGTGCGTGTGTGTAAGAACCAGTTTTGAGTGTTCAGAAAAGTCAGCTCTGTGCAGCAGCGACTGTTGATATGTAGCTGTCAAAGAGATACAGAATCACTCTGTGCAAGGCAATAAGGAACGTGCAGAGAAATCGCTCCTTCTAATACAGTCTTTCTTACTACCTTCCCTGACTCTGATGCTCTTTAATGCACGCAGCTAGGGAGCAGGGAGCCGAGGCATGCTGGGAGCCTGGGGCTGGGCTGCAGGCTCGATTTGCTTTTGTGCAAGACGGCACTGCAGGAGCTCAGCCTGGGGAGAGCTGGGGTTGCTTGAACTGTGGGTGTTCCAGGGTGTTCTATCACATAAAATATCACATAAGGCCAGACATCCAGTTCTACGTGTTATTGTATGTCTGGGCTTTTATGATGGCTCTCTGTCGAATGTGGGTATCCCACACTCTCTGTATAAAATGTGTTTCCAGAATGAGGCTCTGCTAGCCCTCGAGACCCCTCTTGCGTGATCAAAAGCCCAGCTCCCTGATCTTTCTCCCCCTGGTACTGTACTTTATCACCGCAGAGTGCCAGGCGCTCCCTATTCACTATGTGCTGTCAGGACGTCTTGGATTGTGGACCAAGATCGGGGGGCGGCTCTTACACCTGCAGGGATGCAGAGATGCTTTACATGCTGACAGTGAGTAAATGCTGCTCTGGAGGAAATCCACCCACCCAAATACAGTTTCTTAGCAGCGAGGAAGTTGTTTTGGAGGTGCCTCCTGTGTGGGCCCTAACTGGTGCCCCACAGGTGACCTGCAGAGGGCTTGCTTGCCTCAGTGTAGAATTTGTGCTGGTTTTCAGCCGTAACAGCCTATTCAGTGGGGCCAAATCATTCTTTAATTTTAGTTTTCATGGAGAGAAGGGAAAGAGAAAAGAATGACAATACAGGACCTGAGCAATATTTCTGCAGACCTTTGCAAGAATATGCTCATCATTGGAGTTTTGTCTGGAGAGCTGTTCTGGATAGTTCCTAGAATATTTTTTAAATTGCAAATATTTTGAAGTAATTTCAGAGTTAGAGAAAAGTTATAACAGTACAAAGAATTGCCATATATCCTTCATCCATAGCTCCCCAAATTTGCCTACCGTCATGAAATAGATATCTAACGCATTTTTTTAATACTTTTAAGGGTACGTTACAAACGTGATGTCTTTCTACCTCAGAGTTTCCTTAAAAACAAGGACATCCTCTCACATCACCACAGTACAATTATCAAAAGCCAGAAATTAGCATCAATACAATAGTCATTTAATCAATGGACTTTATTCAAATTTCATCAATTGTTCCACTAGTGTTTTTCATGTCATATGGGAACATTTTTCACAGTTCAGGAGCCAATCCAGGATCGCACATACATTTAGTTGTCATGTATATATGTATCTTTAAAAATGATTAAAGTTAAAAAAAATGATTAAAGTTGCTTTTTACTTGAGAGTGGCGTTTTTTTCCTTCTCTTGCTATTGTGAGTCAGTGGCTTGCAGTTGAAAGTTGTCTACTTCGGGGAATCATGACCGTTTCTTAAGTGGCTGGCAGATGGAAAATACATAAATCCACACAAACCTGGATTCTAATCTCAAATCAGCCAGTTCCTAGCTGTGCTACCTGGGGAAAATTTCTTCATTTCTCTGAGCAGCAATTTCCTTTATAAAATGTAGATAATAATCTGAGTCTTGGAAAGTCAGTATAAGGATAAGTGAGATAGATAATGTCCAATAAAGACTTATCCACCACAGGTCCTGTTGGAGGAAGCTCTATATGCAATTTCCCCTATTCCCAGAGGAAATTCTTTTATATTAAAAATATTCAAGAATATTCAAAATACTTGAAGATGTGTTTTCATTTTCTTAGATTTAAACCACAAAGTAGTTTAAGTAAACTTTTAAAGACTTTCGTTACCTCAACTTTTTCAACCATTGTAAACATCCAAAAGATCTCTATCTTTTTTTTTTGGTATATAATAATCCCTCCCTCCTTTCCCCTTTGGTAACCATAAGTTTGTTTTCTAAGTCTGTGAGTCTTTTCTGTTTTGTAAGTAAGTTCATTTGTATCATTTTTTAGATTCTACATATAAGTGATACCATATGCTATTTGTCTTTGTCTGGCTTACTTCACTTAGTATGATAATCTCTAGGTCTATCCATGTTGCTGCAAATGGCATTCCTTTTTATGGCTGAGTAATATTCCACTGTGTGTGTATGTGTGTGTATACCATTTCTTTTTTATCCATTCATCTGTTGATGGACATTTAGGTTGCTTCCATGTCTTGGCTGTTGTAAGTTGTGCTGCAATGAACATTGGGGTGCATGTATCTTTTCAAATTAGAGTTTTCTCCAGATATATGCCCAGGAGTGGGATCACTGGATTATATGGTAACTCTATTTTTAGTGCTTAAAGGAACCTCCATAGTGACACATTTTTTAAATTAAAGTTTTTATTTTGAGATAATTGTAGCTTCATGTACAGTTATAAGACATAATACAGAGAGAGCTCATGTATGCTTTACCCATGTTCCCCCATTGGGAATATCTTGCAAAACGCTAGTAGGACATCGCAGCCAGGATACTGGCATTGATGCAGTTGAGATGCAGAACGTACCCATCACCACAAGCATCCCTCCTGTTGTGCTTCTATAGCTATACCTGTTTCCTTCCCTCCTCCATCCCCCCCTTCACCCTGGTCAGCCATGAATCTATTCTCCATTTCTATAACAGTATTTCAAAAATCTTATATACATGGAATCACACAGTATGTGATTTTTGGGGATTGGCTTTTTGCACTCAGCATAATTCTCTGGAGCTTCGTGTTGCATAGAGAAACAGTTGTTGCTTGTTTATTGCTTGGTAGTGTAGCATGGTGTACCACGCTCTATAGCTTCCTTTGTAGAGCTTAATTGACTTGAGTTTCATTAAGTTGGTCACACATTAAGGCACACAGACTTCTTCAGGCCAGAAAGTAGTCAGACTGGTGTGTATTTCCACCAAAAGTACAATACTTGAGAAAAAAAATTTGGGAAAAACTTCTCAAAATTTGAAATCAGGAATTCTAAGATGTTTATTATTTCCCAATAGTGAGAGAATTAAAACTAAAAACAATTCTCAAGAAACAAGACTGTTGAAATACGAAAATCTCCCAACAATTGATGAGATATCGTTCTGGAGTGTCACCTCTAACAATATGTAACGTTGGGACATCATGATTTTTCTCAAAATTGCTGATTCTGTAAAATTAGGAAAAACGAACCTAGGGAGAATTGTTTGGCAAGTTCCACGAATCTATCTTAGGTTTTGCATTTTTGGTGCTTATACCTTGCACTTCCTTCAGCTACAGGACCTAAGAAAGACACCAACACCCCCAAGTATAAGTAGCTCTAAAGGAAGCTGTGATTGGCAGATGGATGAGTGGCCATGAAGGAGTTATGGCTCCAATTGCAGGCTTACATGATAATACATGATGTAAAAATTCCAGTTATGCCACTGCAGGACATTTAGCACTTAAGTGAATAAAAAAGTGAACTACTTGTAAATGCACATGTGACTCTTCCTTCCACATCCCTAGAAAGCTTGCATATTCAAGTTGACCCCAAACTTTTTTTTTATTAACATATTCTCATCAGGAAAATGGGAGATCACTTTGCATTTGGCTGTCAGGGAAAGGCTTCTGACCTTCTCTGCTCTGGGATAAGAATTTAACTACTTCTCCTACGGCCATTTAACTTCCAACACAGCCAAGGCAGCGCTAACAGAAATACATGTGGAAGCAGGGCAGCGGGTTGGGAGCTGATTTACATTACAACTTTCCTGAACACCCAGTGTTTGCAATTTTTAGGATGCCCTGAGTTGATCTGCAGGAAGGTAATTTGACTCTAGTTTGCTACCCATTCAAACCTCAGGCATGTTTAAGCTATACTTTTTTTTTTTCTCATCAGGATTCTAACAGTGTAATTTATTTTCTCCCTTAGTGTTCACTCCTGAATGCTGGTTCGGATGCTTCTTTCTCCACCCTGGGAAGATGGAGCCACTTGACAGTGTGGGTTTTGGCTTTGCCACTCATTAAATTAGTGGCCCTGGGAACCAGATGGTCTTTCTGATCATCAAGTTTTCCCATTTGTAAGAAGGAAGGTGACTGTACCCTTCAATATCACTTCAGGTGAGTGAGTTGACGCATGTGTGGCAGGTGTGTCCTGGGCTTGAGCAGAGTCCCCAAGGGCCCATCACCTGTCCTTTGCCCGCAGACCTCTGGTCCCCACCCCGGGCTCTGTCTGGCCTTCCCTCCTGCTGAAGACTCACTGGCAGAAGGAGAAAGAGCTTATGTTTCTTAGGCCAGCCCTTTCCCAGAGTTCCCAGCAGGATGCGTGCACGCAAGGTGTGTGTGTGTGTGTGTGTGTGTGTGTGTGTGTCTAGTGGCTGTGTCCTTTCCTCAGAACCCAGTCCTCTTCTCCCCAGACTTGCACACACTGCAGGTGCAGGTGGAGACAGTGACCATCTGGCCAGCCTCGCTGCACCTGGCCTGCCCACTCTTAGCATCCTAGCCCTGTTCTCAGCCAGACATCTGGTGCACCTGGGCTCATTTTTGCCTTGGGTCCTGAGGTCAGCCTCACCTAGGGGCACCCCAGCCCCTACAGAAGAAGATCTGTAGGGGTCTGAACCCCAAATGTGAGACAGGCTCAAATCTTTTCCCGCAGGATGCCCAGAACTCCAAGCACATCAGGGGAGTGGTGGCCCCTGGGTTTCACCTCCAGGATTCAGTAAGTCCTCAGTTGACCTCTAGGGGGCAGTGTGGCCTGACTCCTCCTGCCGCCTTGTCCCCCTTGGCCCAGGCCCTCATGGCTGAACGCACTGGGTATTGCAGCTCAGAGCCACAGGACAACAGCTGTGATCACAGCGGCCACAACTGCTACAGTTACAATTTCCTTCTTCTCCCTGATCCATTGCAATCACAGGTCAGAAACGCCTTCCTGCCTCTGAGCCCGGGAACCTCTCCTTCATTGGGACTCCATAGCACTGAGCATCTGGAAATCCTGCTTGACATTTGGCATTTAGTTTATGTCTCCGGAGGGAAGGAATGCATTTTCAGTTTTCTTTGATTCATCCCCGTCTCTGCCAGCCAACAGTCCTCCACCGGCCGAGCAGCAGTTAGTTTGGCACTAGGTCCAAAAAGGGTCTCGATGCATATGTGTAGTGATGGGGTGATGGTGGCAGCGGCGGGATGCAGAAACTGTGAGGGCCAGGGCCTGTGCTCTGCCTGGCATCTCTGGGTACACCCAGGTATTCCTAAATCCGTGGCCCTTCTGTACTGACTCACACCTCACCTTTATTCCTCCACCCTTCTGTTTCCTCATCTACTGAATGCAGACAGTGCTAAGTCATATTTGCCTCATTGCCCACAATTTGAAAAGGACATGCTTTCCCCATAACCTCTTCAGGGGCTATAGGATTAAAAGAACAGTCAAACATAGGAGTTAGCAGTTGAGGGCCCAGGAGGCGACCAGGCATCCCTTTCGAAGCCTCTTGCCTCCGGTATGACCACGTCGATGGGGTCATGAGCTGCGCACACAGCATGGCTCCTCGGCAAGTGTTGGGGGCTTCTCTGGATCACTGATGGTGACTGACGCCCAAGGGGCCTGTGCAGCTGCTCATGAGAGCAGGGCCCAGCAAGGATGCTGTGGGCAGCACGTTGCCCTAAACCTCCGAGCTGGGTCGTGGTTCTTTGGGCTTGCAGTGTGTCTCTGTTTTGTGATATTCGACACCCCCTCAGATCTCTTTTTCTGTTAGCTGGTATCCAGCCTGTTGTGGCAGCTGGGAAGTTTGTCAGTGAGACCCGCCCGGAGTCACTGAGCTGACAGTGGAGGAATCAGGACGCGAATGGGAGCCTCTTGACACCTTCCATGCTCTTTCTTCTCCGTTTCACTCCCGCTCAGAAATGGACGCTGTCCTCAGGGCAGGAGGGCAAAGTGTGGCAGTGCCTTGGGCACCGTAACAGTGCTGTGCCTGTGTCCCTGTCACCCACACGAGTGGCCGGTCGCTTCCTCATTTGGTGGCTGCTGAAGTGGCTTTAGTATCTCAAAGTGTGGTCCATGGACCAGCAGCAGAGATGTCAGCTGGAGTGTGTTAGAGCTGCAGGGTCCTGGCCTCATCCCAGGTCTGCACCAGATCCTAGCCCTCCTGTACTCACTGTACCTGCTTTTCCCAGGAATTGCCGTGCCGGCATGAGACCTGTGTCGTCAGAGCTGCCTGCTGAGCGAATGGTCATCAGTCAAGGTATGCGTGTCAGTGGTCCAAGGGGCCCCCTTCCCAGGCACTCAGTAATTGAAGGGGGGACCCCCAGGTGGGCAGCCCTGTGCTCTGAGTGCAGGGGTCAGAGTCACTGCATGATACTCACCATCCCCCCCAAGGGCCTCCTTAAGACCCATGGACTGACTTTAGGCCCGCATGGCAGGCACTGAAACCCAGTGGGGCCCACTGCCCTGAGGACACCGTGTCTGTGGCCTCTCCCCATTCACAAGACCCCCTTTGACCCTTCGTTCTCCTGGTGACCCTGTCCTCCAGGTAGGCAGTCTTCCACAGAGCTGATCCAAACCAGACACTCAGCTGAAAGCCTAGTCATTTCCCCTAATGCAAAGAGAAAGGAACCCGCTTTATTAATAGCATACATTCCAGAGGGCATTCATCTTCAGGCTTAACGCCTAAGCACGGAGGGCCCAAGTGTTCTTAAAAATGCTCTCAAGAGGTGCCAGGAGTCCCTCTACCATTGGGGACATTCTCCTGTAAACACACACGTGCCCAGGAGTGGAAAGCATTGTCTTAGAGAAAATGGCATCAGCTGGAACCTAAACTGAATTCAGCCTAATGCAAAATTCATGCCAAAGGATAGCAAATGAAAGATAGTTTATTAATCCGGCTTATTCAAGGCTCCTAAGAAAGGCTCAGGCAGCAGGAGCAGCCCATGAATATTCTCCATGCTAATTGGAACTGTGCTTCAGGCCTCTGTTGGGCAGAGGCAGGAGGGGGCAGAGGGTTCAAATTCCCCTTTGGAAGCAGAAGAGCGGCAGGCTCCTGTGCAGCCCACCTCCCGGTGTGTCCTCGCCCCGTCTGGACAATTGGATCTCGGGCCTCTGGGGCACGCACTAGTCAGTCTGTCCCCTGTGCTCCCTCCTACAGCTGCTCACACGTGGGCAGGATCTGTATGGAGATGCTGTCTTGATGAGGATCAGGGACAGGTGTCCACGGCAGTGGGCTGGGCACTGGCATCCCAGCTCTGTACCTACCAGCCATGTGGCTTCAAGGACATTTTTCCCTTGTTGGTTTTAGTTTCCTCAGCCATCACAATGTTCTAAGGACTTCATGAGTGCAAAGTTAGGAGTGCAAAGTTCCTAGCAGGGGTCGGGTGAGTGCTCAGGATGTGGTAGCTGTGTCACATCAACTCCTATGATGGTTCCCACTGATTCCCTTTCTTGATGGTGGCCTAGGCTAGTCACTTGCTTTAAAACGTTTTCTTAGACTTTTTTTAAGTTTAGTTTTAAGGTCTCAGCAAAACTGAGAGGAAGGTGCAGAAATTTCCAGAGACACTCCCACCCCCCACCGCATTCATAGCCTCCCTGACTATCAATATCCTGCACTAGAGTGGTGTATTTGTTACAACTGATGATCCTACACTGACATGTCATTATCACCCAAAGTCCAGAGTTTACAATAGAGTTCACTCTTGGTGTCGTACATTCTGTGGGTTTGGACAAAGGTGTAATGACATGTATCCATCATTATAGTAGTGCACATGGTATTTTCCCTGCCCTAAAAATCCTCTGTGCTCCACCTATTCATCTCTCCCTCCCTCCTAACTCCTCACAACCACTGAAAGGATCTTTTTACTGTCTCCATAGTTTTGCCTTTTTCCAGTATGACATACAGTTGGAATAATACTGAATGTAACCTTTTCAGACTGGCTTCTTTCACTTCGTACTATGAATTTAAGGTGCCTCCATGTCTTTTCATATCTTGATGCCTTATTTCTTTTTGGCATTGAATAATATTTCATTGTCTGGATATATCACAATTTTTTTTTATCCATTCGTCTACTGAGGGACGTCTTAGTTGCTTCCAAGTTTTGACAATTATGAACAAAGCTGCTGTAAATCTGTGTGCAGGTTTTTGTGTGAACATATGTTTTCACCTCCTTTGGATGAATGCCAAGGAGTGTGATTGCTGGATCATATGGTAAGAGTACGTTTAGTTTTGTAAGAAATCACCAAACTGTCTTCCAAAGTGGCTGTACCATTGTCCTTTTTTTTTTTTTTTTTTTTTGCTGTATGCAGGCCTCTCACTGTTGTGGCCTCTCCCGTTGTGGAGCACAGGTTCCGGACGCACAGGCTCAGTGGCCATGGCTCACGGGCCCAGCCGCTCCGCGGCATGTGGGATCCTCCCGGACTGGGGCACGAACCCGTGTCCCCTGCATCGGCAGGCGGATTTTTAACCACTGTGCTACCAGGGAAGCCCCGGCCTCAGGTGTTTTAATCATCATTCTGGGTTGGGAACTCCTGGGTTAGGTGATATTTGCACTATTTAGCTAATGTGCACATTTCCTGAAGTGTCTACCTCATATTTAAACAGTGGATTTTATTTCTGACTGCACATTACAATCACCAGGGGAGCTTTTAAAAAAATACTTTACCTGGGCCCCACTGCAGACCAATTAAATCAGAGTCCCTGGGGTAGGGGGGCTCTGGCACTAATATTTTTAAAAGCTCCCCTGTTGAATCTGATAGGGTTAAGATCTCCTGTGTTAAACCTTTAAAGAACACATAGAATTTACTCATCACCTGCGTTTAGAAGCTGCTTTTGATTATTGTCTGTTTTTAGTCTCTCATAGAGCTAATTTGTTATTCAGGATGTGAGTTTTTCAATCTAGCCTGATCCGTGTAAACCACTTGGGGTCTGTATCTCCCTTTGATCTGAAGGCTAGACTTCCATAAAGGTGGTTGAAGATGGCTCTTGCTTTAAAAAGGTTTTTTGGGGCAGCTTCACCCATCATTGGTTGATTCATTGGGCTTATGGAAGAACTGAGCCCTTAAGTCTTTTCTGCACACACTGCTCTTGAAATGATCTCCTCTACCAGGTGTTTTTGCTGGTGATCTTCTTGATGGTTGTGACCAGGGATGCAGTGGGCCTGGGTCCTGGAGAGCTGATGGGGTGGCCGTTTAGGGCAGGTCAATAAAACAACTGTGCCTGTTCCACTGGACTTAAGCCACCCATGCTTGGTCAGCAGAGCCCAGCTGGATTTCAGCCCCACTCACTCCCTGGACCACACACCTCTGTGTGGGGCATGAACTCTTCAACCTCCCGTGGCAGGAGTGAGGCCCACATGAACCACAGGGACTGGGGTGGTGGGGAAAGAGGGGTTCCCTAAAGAGAAATTGAGATGCTGTTCCCCAGAGATGGGGACATGGGTGTTGGGTAGGCAAAACAGTGCTGTCTTAGACCTGAGCAAGAGGGGCCCACAGCCTGGTCCCTGTGCTTTAGAGGGCCCTTCTTAGGTCCTGCTTCAGGGTGGGGTCCCACAGGGTGGGGGCCAAGGGACTGCACCCTACACATCTGTGCCATACCACACTGTGCCTGTTGTCACCTGCCTGGTGGCCCAAACCCACTTTCAGGGCCCATGTATGTCTCTTCCCTGGGGCCAGCTCCTGAGGGCAGACCGCACCTCTAGTGTGTATACCCTAGGCCTGTGGGCCTGATCTAGGGGTGACAGGTGGTAGAGGGTGCCGATGGAGCTTGGACCTGTGGGCTGGGGTGTCCGCTTGCATGCATGCATGTGAGGCCCTTTGAGGAGCAGGGTGGGGCTGCGCTGAGCAGGGGTGGGCTGGGTGCTCTTGTGCAGGAGTTAGGGGCTGGATTTTCCCAGGTTGCCATATTCCAGAAACTAATCCTAATGAGTCCTGAGATTTGGAAGTCAAATATGGCTTTCCAGTCAATATGAATGTGTATTTGTTAAGGCAGGAGGCTAGAACATGTCATTTGGTGGTTTGTTGGCTTGATTTATTTTTTTAAAAATATGGATCCTTTAGTATACTTTATTTTTTAGTTTATTAATTAATTAATTTAATTCGGCTGAGTTGGGTCTTTGTTGCTGTGCGCGGGCTTTCTCTAGTTGTGGTGAGTAGGGGCTACTCTTCGTTGCGGTGTGCGGGCCTCTCACTGCGATGGCTTCTCTTGTTGCAGAGCATGGGCTCTAGGCGCGCAGGTTTCAGTAGTTGTGGCTCGTGGGATCTAGAGTGCAGGCTCAGTAGTTGTGGTGCACGGGCTTAGCTGCTCCGTGGCATGTGGGATCTTCCTGGACCAGGGCTCTAACCCATGTCCCCTGCACTGGCAGGTGGATACTTAACCACTGCACCACCAGGGAAGTCCATTGGCTCTTAGATATTTGCTTACATGAGGGGTGGCCTCCATTTGGACTCTGGATCCAGGTACTATACATGTGAGGGAAGGGCTTTGGCACAACCAACATATGGATCCAAAAGATGTCTATCCAGGAAGAACCCAAGGAAAGGCTATCTTGAACAGGAGGTCAGGGTAGAAATGAGGAATCATGCAGATGGTGGGTAAGTTCTTGGCTAATTTGAGGCAGGCTGCCATCTTCCTATTTATAAAACCTCCTGGAAGGAGCCTTGGCAACTGATCCTGCCAGAAACCTACAGTTTCCCTGGATTCTTGCTGATTTATTGGACCCCAAAGGACCATAGAGTTGGCCAAAAGTTTCCTTCCTTTCTCAACCCTCCAGCCTCACTCCCTAGTGAAATCAGCATTCACAAGAATTTAAGCCCTTGATATTCATCCCTATTGGCTGGCAGCTCTGGATTTCGTGTTGGGGGAAGATACAGCTGGATGCTGCGTCATAAGGATGGACAGAAGGGTCTCTCATCGTGAACCATGTTTTCCTACATTCGTTTTCAGCTAAGACTGAAGTCAGAACCACTTTTCTCCTTTGGGCCTCAGGTGTAGGAAACTGGAAAAAGTTCAAAAAACAGGGATCCAGAAGGACTGTCTTGCTTTGTCTTGAAGATATGCTTCCACCAAAGAGATAGACCTGCCAAAGTTACCTTAAGTAAGACAAGCATCAGAAGAAAACTGTAGGGGGAGGTTTGACATGAACCTGGCTTTGACAGGAAGCCTCTCCCTCCTCAACCAATTAAAATGGATCTGACTATGGGCCCACGGATGGAACCTGGAGGCTGATGGTCAGTAAGGATTTCAGGGATAAATGACAGAGAGGAAAATGTACAGAACACTGAGGCAATGGGGCGGTTATCATTTATGGGTGGAACCCTCCTAGCATGTTGGAAGTGAGGCTGGATTTACAGAAGTTTTAAGAGTAGATCAGTTACCTGATGCAAGATAACTGATGTTACCACCATGGTTGTTACTTAGAGGGGCCAAATCATGTCCCCTCTGACATAGTTCTGCACATAAGACCTAACATTTTTTGGGATGCTCCCCCCCACCCCACCCTGGCCACCACCATCATTATGGAGGAGTTCTGTACCCAAGTTGTCTCGGTGGCCGTCCTTTCTCCGTATCCGATAAACTGACTCTGGTTTCTCCAGATTTGCCAGCTCCTGGAAGGTGGGAACCTGCCACCTGTCTCTTTCTGCGCAAGCACAGAGTGACCTGCCGAGAGGGGTGGTCCCCTTGGGATGGAGGTGAAAATACTAGTGAAGGTTAAAGGTGTGGAGACAAGTCATCTGGATGAGTAGGTCTGGGTTACACTCCTGTTTCAGGCTCCTTGGGGAAGGTGCCAGAGCTGAACCAGTCAATACTAAGTGTTTCTTCTAAGAGGCTGTGTATGAGTTTCCTTCAGCTGCCGTAACAAATGACCACAAACTTAGTGGCTTAAAACAGTACAAATTGAATGTCTCACTGTCTTGGAGGCCAGAAGTCAGAGATCAAGGTATTGGCAGGGACATGCTCCCTCTGAAGGCTCTGGAAGAGAGTTCTTCCTTGTCTCTTCCCACTTCTGGTGGTTCTTCGGGTTCCTTGTTTGGTGGAAGCATCACTCCAATCTTTGCCTTTGTCTCCACATGGCTGTCTTCCCTCTGTGTATCTCTTTGTGTGTCCTTTTCTCTCCTAAGGACACTCTCATTGGATTTAGGAGCTGCTCAACCCAGTATTATCTCATCTTGGCCCTTACCTGAATTACATCGGCAAAGACCCTACTTCCAAATAAGGTCACGTTCTGAGATTCCATGTGGACATGCATTTTGGGGGCCAGTAATCCACCCACTACATGCTGTGAAGTACCTTTAGGAAGAACTTTGCTGCATGCTCTTAGAGATGGCCTTGGTCTCAGAAATGCTTGTATCAACTCCAAGGTTGGAACAAGGGTGTGTAGGGTGGAGTGGGGTGAGATGTCAGGCAGACATTTTATTGCCTGTCAGTTTACCTGCTAGGTGTTCACCTGATATTTGTGGCGATTAATCCTTAAAACAATGGTTCCAAAAACATGGCACCAAGGCCAGCAGCATCAGCATCACCTGGGAACTAGATAGAAATGCACATTCTACTACTCAGCCCTAAAAAAGAAGGAAATAATGCCATTTGCAGCAACATGGATGGGCCTAGAGATTATCACACTAAGTGACATAAGACAGAGAAAGACAAATACCATACGATACCATTTATATGTGGAATCTAAAATATGACACAAATGAACTTATCTATGAAACAGACTACAGACTACATAGAGGACAGACCTGTGGTTGCCAAGGGGAGGGGGGTGGGAGAGGGATGGATTGGGAGTTTGGGGTTAGCAGATGCAAACTATTACATATAGGATGGATAAACAACAAGGTCCTACTGTATAGCACAGGGAACTACATTCAGTATCTTGTGATAAACCAAAATGGAAAAGAATATGAAAAAGAATGTATATATGTATAACTGAATCACTTTGCTGTACAGTAGCAATGAACACAACATTGTAAATCAACTATAGTTGAATAAAATACTTTCAAAAGAAGAAGAAACCACTCCTTCTTACACCTTGATCTTGGACTTCTAGCCTCTAGAACTGTGAAAACATAAATTTCTGTTGTTTAAGCCAAAAAAGAAAGAAATGCACATTCTTAGGCCACCTGGGATCTGGTGCATCAGAAACTATGGGGATGGGCCCAAAAGTCCATGTTTTAACCCTCCAGGTCTTCAAGTTTGAGAAGCACTGCCTAAAACATCCTTGATCCTTTCAACAATCCTATGTGTTATCATCACCATGTGGATAACGAACCCTTAGGAAGGTAACATGTTCAAACTGACCCAAACCCAGCTTTGCAAAGCTGAAATCCACACCCAAGTCATCCCAGCCCCGAAGTCCTCAGAGCTTGCACCACATTCATCCTGCCTGTAAAGAAAATCCAGAATCTACTTTTATTTCCAGCTCCACCTAACACTCTTTTTTCCAAGGCAGTCCACCCCTTCTCCCTCTCGTGGTCATCTCTCCATCAAGGGGAACCTTCCCATTCCTGTTTTCTGAGTTTTGTCTGTGAACTAGTTAAGCTTTGAAGAGGCAGTAGCAAAAGCGCCCAGTATCATTTTGAGTAGCCATCGCAAATAAGAAAACAATGCCAACAAGTCAATACAGTGTGAAAAGGGCAGTAAAATCCCACTAACTGGCTCCCTGTCTCAAGTTTTATACAATAAAATCAATGACTGAGGGGCTTCAAGATGGCGGAAGAGTAAGACACGGAGATCACCTTCCTCTCCACAAATACATCAGATATACATCTACACGTGGAACAGCTCCTACAGAACACCTACTGAACGCTGGCAGAAGACCTCAGACCTCCCAAAAGGCAAGAAACTCCCCACGTACCTGGGTAGGGCAAAAGGAAAAAGAATAAACAGAGACAAAAGGATAGGGACGGGACCTGCACCAGTGGGAGGGAGCTATGAAGGAGGAAAGGTTTCCACACACTAGAAGACCCTTCGCGGGCGGAGACTGCGGGTGGCGGAGGGGGGAAGCTTCGGAGCCCCGGAGGAGAGCACAGCAACAGGTGTGCGGAGGGCAAAGCGGAGAGTTTCCTGCACAGAGGATCGGTGCCGACCAGCACTCACCAGCCTGAGAAGCTTGTCTGCTCAGCCGCCAGGGTGGGCGGGGCTGGGAGCTGAGGCTCGGGCTTCGGTCGGAGCGCAGGGAGAGGACTGGGGTTGGCGGCGTGAACACAGCCTGAAGGGGGTTAGTGCGCCACGGCTAGCCGGGAGGGAGTCCAGGAAAAGTCTTCAGCTGCCGAAGAGGCAAGAGACTTTTTCTTCCCTCTTCGTTTCCTGGTGCGCGAGGAGAGGGGATTAAGAGCGCGGCTTAAAGGAGCTCCAGAGACGGGCGCGAGCCACTGCTAAAAGCGCGGACCCCAGAGACGGGCATGAGACGCTAAGGCTGCTGCTGCCACCAAGAAGCCTGTGTGCGAGCATGGGTCACTCTCCACACCTCCCCTCCCGGGAGCCTATGCAGCCCGCCACTGCCAGGGTCCCGTGATCCAGGGACAACTTACCCGGGAGAACGCACGGCGCACCTCAGGCTGATGCAACGGCGCGCCTCAGGCTGATGCAACGTCACGCTGGCCTCTGCCGCCGCAGGCTCGCCCCGCACTCCGTACCCCTCCCTCCCCCCGGCCTGAGTGAGCCAGAGCGCCCGAATCAGCTGCTCCTTTAACCTCCTCCTGCCTGAGCAAAGAACAGACGCCCTCAGGCGACGTACACGCAGAGGCGGGGCCAAATCCAAAGCTGAATCCCGGGAGCTGTGTGAACAAAGAACAGAAAGGAAATTTCTCCCAGCAGCCTCAGGAGCAGCGGATTAAATCTCCACAATTAACTTGATGTACCTGCATCTGTGGAACACCTGAAGAGACAGTGAATCCTCCCAAATTGAGGAGGTGGACTTTGGACGCAAGACAGATTATTTTTTCCCTTTTTCTCTTTTTGTGAGTGTGTATGTGTATGATTCTTTGTGTGATTTTGTCTGTATAGGTTTGCTTTTACCATTTGTCCTAGGGTTCTGTCCATTTTTTTTAATTACTTAAAAAATTTTTTCTTAATAATTATTTTTTATTTTAATAACTTTATTTTATTTTATCTTCTTCTTTCTTTTTTTTTTTTCTCCCTTTTATTCTGAGCTGTGTGGAGGACAGGCTCTTGGTGCTGCAGCCAGGAGTCAGTGCTGTGCCACTGAGGTGGGTGAGCCAAGTTCAGGACACTGGTCAGCAAGAGACCTCCCAGCTCCACATAATATCAAATCGCGAAAATCTCCCAGACATCTCTATCTCAACACCAACACCCAGCTTCACTCAACGGCCAGCAAGCTACAGTGCTGGACAACCTATGCCAAACAACTAGCAAGGCAGGAACACAACCCCATCCATTAGCACAGAGACTGCCTCAAATCATAAAAAGTTCACAGACATCCCAAAACACACCACCAGATGTAGACCTGCCCACCAGAAAGACAAGATCCAGCCTCATCCACCAGAACACAGGCATTAGTCCCCTCCACGAGGAAGCCTACACAACCCACTGAACCAACCTTACCCACTGGGGGCAGACACCAAAAACAGCGGGAACTACGAACCTGCAGCCTGCAAAAAGGAGACCCCAAACACAGTAAGTTAAGGAAAATGAGAAGACAGAGAAACACACAGCAGGTGAAGGAGCAAGGCAAAAACCCACCAGACGTAACAAATGAAGAGGAAATAGGCAATGTACCTGAAAAAGAATTCAGAATAATGATAGAAAAGATGATCCAAAATCTAGGAAATAGAAAGGAGAAAATACAAGAACGTTTAACAAGGACCTAGAAGAACTAAAGAGAAAACAAACAGTGATGAACAACACAATAAATGAAATTAAAAACTCTCTAGAAGGGATCAACAGCAGAGTAACTGAGGCAGAAGAACGGATTAGTAACCTGGAAGATAAAATAGTGGAAATAACTACTGCAGAAAAGAATAAAGAAAAAAGAATGAAAAGAATTGAGGATGGTCTCAGAGACCTCTGGGACAACATTAAATGCACCAACATTTGAATTATAGGGGTGCCAGAAGAAGAAGAGAAAAAGAAAGGGACTGAGAAAATAGTTGAAGAGATTATAGTTGAAAACTTCCCTAATATGGGAAAGGAAATAGTCAATCAAGTCCAGGAAGCACAGAGAGTCCCATACAGGATAAATCCAAGGAGAAACACTCCAAGACACATATTAATCAAACTATCAAAAATTAAATACAAAGAACAAATATTAAAAGCAGCAAGGGAAAAACAACAAATAACACATAGGGGTATCCACATAAGGTTAACAGCTGACCTTTCAGCAGAAACTCTGCAAGCCAGAAGGGTGTGGCAGGACATATTTAAAGTGATGAAGGAGCAAAACCTACAACCAAGATTACTCTACCCAGCAAGGATCTCATTCAGATTTGACGGAGAAATTAAAACCTTTGCAGACAAGCAAAAACTAAGAGAATTCAGCACCACCAAACCAGCTCTACAACAAATGCTAAAGGAACTTCTCTAGGCAGGAAACAGAAGAGAAGGAAAAGACCTACAATAACAAACCCAAAACAGTTAAGAAAATGGTAATAGGAACATACATATCGATAATTACCTTAAATGTAAATGGACTAAATGCTCCCACCAAAAGACACAGATTGGCTGAATGGATACAAAAACAAGACCCATATATATGCTGTCTACAAGAGAACTACTTCAGACCTAGGGACACATACAGACTGAAAGTGAGGGGATGGAAAAAGATATTCCATGCAAATGGAAATCAAATGAAAGCTGGAGTAGCAATTCTCATATCAGACAAAATAGACTTTAAAACAAAGACTATTACAAGATTCAAAGAAGGACACTACATAATGATCAAGGATTCGATCCAAGAAGAAGACATAACAATTGTAAATATTTATGCACCCAACATAGGAGCACCTCAATATATAAGGCAAATATTAACAGCCATAAAAGGGAACATTGACAGTAACACAATCATAGTAGGGGACTTTAACACCCCACTTTCACCAATGGACAGATCATCCAAAATGAAAATAAATAAGGATAGACAAGCTTCAAATGATACATTAAACAAGATGGACTTAATTGATATTTATAGGACATTCCATCCAAAAACAACAAAATACACATTCTTCTCAAGTGCTCATGGAACATTCTCCAGGATAGATCATATCTTGGGTCACAAATCAAGCCTTCGTAAATTTAACAAAATTGAAATCATTTCAAGTATCTTTTCCGACCACAATGCTATGAGACTAGACATCAATTACAGGAAAAAATCTCTCAGAAACACAAACACATGGAGGCTAAACAAAACACTATGTAATAACCAAGAGATCACTGAAGATATCAAAGAGGAAATCAAAAAATACCTAGAAAGAAATGACAATTAAAACACAATGACCCAACACCTATGGGATGCAGCAAAGGCAGTTCTAAGAGGGAAGTTTATAGCAATACAATCCTCCCTTAAGAAACAAGAAACATCTCAAATAAACAACGTAACCTTACACCTAAAGCAATTAGAGAAAGAAGAACAAAAAAACCCCCAAAGTTAGCCGAAGGAAAGAAATCATAAAGAGCAGATCAGAAATAAATGAAAAAGAAATGAAGGAAAAAATAGTAAAGATGAATAAAACTAAAAGCTGGTTCTTTGAGAAGATAAACAAAATTGATCAACTATTAGCCAGACTAATCAAAAAAAGGGGAGAAGACTCAAATCAATAGAATTAGAAATGAAAAAGGAAAAGTAACAACAGACACTGCAGAAATACAAAGGATCATGAGAGATTACTACAAGCAACTCTATGCCAATAAAATGGACAGCCTGGAAGAAATGGACCAATTCTTAGAAATGCACAACCTTCTGAGACTGAACCAGGAAGAAATAGAAAATATGAACAGACCAATCACAAGCACTGAAATTGAAAGTCTGATTAAAAATCTTCCAACAAAAAAAAGCCCAGGACCAGATGGCTTCACAGGCGAATTCTATCAAACATTTAGAGAAGAGCTAACACCTATCCTTCTCAAAGTCTTCCAAAATATAGCAGAAGGAGGAACACTCGCAAATTCATTCTACGAAGCCACCATTACTCTGATACCAACAGCAGACAAAGATGTCACAAAGAAAGAAAACTACAGGCCAATATCACTGATGAACATAGATGCAAAAATCCTCAACAAAATACTAGCAAACAGAATCCAATAGCACATTAAAAGGATCATACACGATGATCAAGTGGTGTTGATCCCAGGAATGCAAGGTTTCTTCAATATATGCAAATCAATCAACGTGATACACCATATTAGCAAACTGAAGGAGAAAAATCATATGATCCTCTCAATAGATGCAGAGAAAGCTTTCGACAAAATTCAACACCGATTTATGATAAAAACCCTCCAGAAAATAGGCATAGAGGGAAGTTTCCTCAACATAATAAAGGCCATATATGACAAACCCACAGCCAACATCATCCTCAATGGTGAAAAACTGAAAGCATTTCCACTAAGATCAGCAACAAGACAAGGTTGCCCACTCTCACCACTCTTATTCAACATAGTTTTGGAAGTTTTAGCCCCAGCAATCAGAGAAGAAAAAGAAATAAAAGGGATCCAATTTGGAAAAGCAGAAGTAAAACTGTCACTGTTTGCAGATGACATGATACTATGCATAGAGAATCCTAAAGATGCTACCAGAAAACTACTAGAGCTAATCAAAGAATTTGGTAAAGTAGCAGGATACAAAATTAATGCCCAGAAATCTCTGGCATTCCTATACACTAATGATGAAAAATCTGAAAGTGAAAATAAGGAAACACTCCCATTTACCATTGCAACAAAAAGAATAAAATATCTAGGAATAAACCTACCTAAGGAGACAAAAGACCTGTATGCAGAAAATTATAAGACACTGATGAAAGAAATTAAAGATGATACAAATAGATGGAGAGATATACCATGTTCTAGGATTGGAAGAATCAACACTGTGAAAATGTCTCTACTACCCAAAGCAATCTACAGATTCAATGCAATCCCTATCAAACTACCACTGGCATTTTTCACAGAACTAGAACAAAAAATTTCACAATTTGTATGGAAACACAAAACATCGCGAATAGCCAAAGCAATCTTGAGAAAGAAAAATGGAGCTGGAGGAATCAGGCTCCCTGACTTCACACTATACTACATAGTTACAGTAATCAAGACAGTATGGTACTGGCACAAAAACAGAAATATAGATAAACGGAACAGGATAGAAAGCCCAGAGAGAAACCCACACACATATGGTCACCTTATCTTTGATAAAGGAGGCAGTAATATACCGTGGAGAAAGGACAGCTTCTTCAATAAGTGGTGCTGGGAAAACTGGACAGGTACATGTAAAAGTATGAGATTAAAATACTCCCTAAGACAATACACAAAAATAAGCTCAAAATGGATTAAAGACCTAAATGTAAGGCCAGAAACTATCAAACTCATAGAGGAAAACATAGGCAGAACACTCTATGACATAAAGCACAGCAAGATCCTTTTTGACCCACCTCCTAGAGAAATGGAAATAAAAACAAAAATAAACAAATGGGACCAAATGAAACTTCAAAGCTTTTGCACAGCAAAGGAAACCATAAACAAGACCAAAAGACAACCCTCAGAGTGGGAGGAAATATTTGCAAATGAAGTAACTGACAAAGGATTAATCTCCAAAATTTACAAGCAGCTCATGCAGCTCAATAACAAAAAAACAAGCAACCCAATCCAAAAATGGGCAGAAGACCTAAATAGACATTTCTCCCAAGAAGATATACAGACTGCCAACAAACACATGAAAGGATGCTCAACATCTTTACTCATTAGAGAAATGCAAATCAAAACTACAATGAGATATCATCTTACACCAGTCAGAATGGCCATCATCAGAAAATCTACAAACAATCAATGCTGGAGAGGGTGTGGAGAAAAGGGAACACTCTTGCCCTGCTGGTGGGAATGTGAATTGGTACAGCCACTATGGAGAACAGTGTTCCTTCAAAAACTACAAATAGAACTCCCATGTGACCCAGCAATCCCACTCCTGGGCATATACCCTGAGAAAACCATAATTCAGAAAGAGTCATGTACCAAAATGTTCATTGCAGCTCTATTTACAATAGCCAGGAGATGGAAGCAACCTAAGTGTCCCTCATTGGATGAATGGATAAAGAAGATGTGGCAGATATATACAATGGAATATTACTCAGCCATAAAAAGAACGGAAATTGAGTTATTTGTAGTGAGGTGGATGGACCTAGAGTCTGTCCTACAGAGTGAAGTAAATCAGAAAGAGAAAGACAAATAGCATATGCTAACACATATATATGGAATCTAAGAGAAAAAAATGTCATGAAGAACCTAGGGGTAAGACGGGAATAAAGACACAGACCTACTAGAGAATGGACTTAAGGATATGGGGAGGGGGAAGTATAAGCTGTGACAAAGTAAGAGAGTGACATGGACATATATACACTTCCAAACATAAAATAGATAGCCAGTGGGAAGCAGCCGCATAGCACAGGGAGATCAGCTCTGTGCTTTGTCACCACCTAGGGGGGTGGGATAGGGAGGGTGGGTGGGAGGGAGATGCAAGAGGGAAGACATATGGGAACATATGTATATGTATAACTGATTCACTTTGTTATAAAGCAGAAACTAACACACCATTGTAAAGCAATTATACTCCAATAAAGATGTTTAAAAAAAAAGATGAAAGACAACCCTCAGAATGGGAGAAAATATTTGCAAATGAAGCAACTGACAAAGGATTAATCTCCAAAACATACAAGTATCTCATGCAGCTCAATATCAAATAAACAAACAAGCCAATCCAAAAATGGGCAGAAGACCTAAATAGACATTTCTCCCAAGAAGATATACAGATTGCCAACAAACACATGAAAGAATGCTCAACATCATTAATCATTAGAGAAATGCAAATCAAAACTACAATGAGATATCATCTTACACCCTTCGGAATGGCCATCATCAGAAAATCTAGAAACAATCAATGCTGGAGAGGGAGTGGAGAAAAAGGAACCCTCTTGCACTGTTGGTGGGAATGTAAATTGATACAGCCACTATGGAGAACAGTATGGAGGTTCCTTCAAAAACAACAAATAGACCTACCTTATGACACAGCAATCCCACCCCTAGGCATATACCCTGAGAAAACCATAATTCAAAAAGAGTCATGTACCAAAATGTTCATTGCAGCTCTATTTACAATAGCCAGGACATGGGAGTAACCTAAGTGTCCATCAACAGATGAATGGATAAGGAAGATGTGGCCCATATATACAATGGAATATTACTCAGCCATAAAAAGGAATGAAACTGAGTTATTTGTAGTGAGGTGGATGGACCTAGAGACTGTCATACAGAGCGAAGTAAGTCAGAAAGAGAAACACAAATACCGAATGCTAACACATATTTATCGAAATTAAAAAAAAAGAAAAAAGAAAAAAAAATGGCCCGAAGAACCAAGGGGCAAGATGGGAATAAAGATGCAGACCTACTAGAGTATGGACTTGAGGACACAGGGAGGGTGAAGGGTAAGCTGTGACAAAGAGAGAGTGGAATGGACATATATACACTACCAAACGTAAAACAGACAGCTAGTGGGAAGCAGCTGCATAGCAGAGGGAGATCAGCTAGGTGCCTTGTGACCACCTAGAGGGGTGGGATAGGGAGGGTGTGAGGGAGGGAGATGCAAGAGGTAAGAGATATGGGAACATATGTATATGTATAACTGATTCACTTTGTTATAAAGCAGAAACTAACACACCATTGTAAAGAAATTATACTCTAATAAAGATGTTAAAAAATATATAATAAAGATGGCGTCTCTCACACACACACAAAATCAATGACAGTTCTGTTTGCCTGGTAATTTTAAAGGCAAAAGACTCTGGGCATACGGGGTTGAAGGACGGAGGTTGCGTTTCACTGGTGCTCATTCTGGAAGGAAGTTAACAGAAGTGCTTAAACCTTTAACCTCCAGCGAGTTGGCCACCAGGAGGAGGAGCGCAGCTCATTAGCATAAGGTGACCCTGAAGGTTTGGCTTCCATCCTCTCCGCGACTCTGAGATCCACAAGATGGCAGCAGCCACTAAAACATTACACACCTTGTCCCTGCTGCTCTGGGAATTTCCAAATTAAAAAAATATCTGCAATCTGGAGAAGACCAAGAAAGATCCTTCATTCTGGTCCTGCCCCCATCCTTCCAGAACCGTCCACGTTAGAATCAATGTGAACATCCTGGTCTTAGAGCTGTTAAGGAAAGAAACTCCTCCGATCTCTCTTTTTTAATCAACTGACTCATTTGTTTACTTATTTCCCATCCTCCCCATTTTTTATTCTAAACAATTCAAACCTATAGACAAGCAGGAAGATTAACACCTGCTTGCTCTTCACTTGGATTGGTTGATTACTAACCTTTAACTACATTTATCTTATCTCTGTCTCTGTCTGTGCCTCTGTCTCTCTCTGTTTCTCATTCTCTGTCTCTCTCTCACTCTCTTTTTTTGGCTGAAACATTTTAAAGTCAGTTGCAGACATCCTGCTGTTTCACCTCCCAGCAATTCAACATGCGTCTCCTAAAAATGAAGACATTTTTCCACATGAGCACGACATCATTGTCACCCTCAACAAGTTTATCATGGATACATTAATATTATGTAATATACAGTCCATATTTAAATAGCCTCTGTAATCCCAGGTATGTTCTTTGCAGGGACCTTCAAACCGCATCCAGACTCCATTCAAGAACTATGCACTGCATTTAGTGGTCATGTCTCTTTAGTCACACTTTTTTCTAGAGCTGTTCTCCAGAATTTTGAGGGTTTTTTTTTTCTAAACAGCCCAGTTCGTCTGTTTTGTAGAATGCCCATCACCCTGGATCAGTTTTGTTGTTTCCGTATGATTAGATTCAAGTTCAACATTTTGGCAAGAATGCAAGCTGGGTGATTTGGTGTCCTTCCTGTTGGGTCACTGCAGCTGGCACGTGTTGTCATGTGGTCCTGTTCCTGGAGATGCTGAGCTGGAACTCCTGGCTGAGGTACCACGCCTTGGACAGGGAACCCTTCCTGTGGCTCCTGCAGCTATGAGCTGTACGCCTCCTACAGTCTCTTCTCTTCCCACAGTGGTCAGGGGGATATTCTGATGGTGTCACTCACGTCAGGACCTTCCTTTGCTTACCCCCTGTCCCAAGGCTTCTCATCACTCCCAGGAAATTCCAGACTCCTTGCCATGACCTTCCTAGTTCAGCACGGTCTGCCCCTGCCTACCTTCTGACCTTGTTTTGCATCACTCTCCTCCTTGCTTACTGTGCTCCAGCTGCCTGGTCATCTTTCTGCATTTTTGGAGGCACCACCCCCTCTGCACTCTTGGTTCCTTCTGCCCGAGAAGCTCTGGCAGGGCTGGATCCTTCTTATCACTCAGGTTTCCGTTCAGATATCACGTTTCCATCCCTATCTTATTTTTTCTCCTTCTTTTTGTCTATGAAGCACTGATCACCATTTGAAATGATCTATTTACCTATTCATTCAGTGACTAGTTTATTGTTTGCCCCATCCCACAGGCCCATAAGCCCCACGAAGTACAATACCTGGGTTGTTTTGTTCACCACAGCCTCGCCAGCCCTGAATAAATCTCAGCACATAGTAAGTGCTCAGTTAACATTTGTGAATGGATGGATGGGTGAATGAATGAATGAGTGAATAAAGTCAACATGACACCATATTGGGGCATTGTTTTAGATTCGGAGATGGAAAAATAAAGAAGATATGGTTCCTGCCCACAGGTGGCTCCTGGTTTAGTGAAGACAACTTACACATAGAGAGACAGCTGGAGTCCTATCTGCTAAGTGCCATGTGCCCTGGGTGTACGGAGGAGAGGGTGGCTGAGTATCCTCTAGGCAAGGGAAGCTTTCCAAGTATGATGACTGCAGAGCTCATTGGCATGTCTGTGGCGCAGATTTTCCTCAAGAGTGCTGTGGTGGCCCCACTGGAGCATTGTGCTGGGAGGCACAAGACCCAAAGTGCGGGTCCAGCTGTGTGACTGCAGACCAGACGCTTAACCTCCTAAATGTGAGTTCTCTCCTTTGTAACGTAAAGGGCTTAGACTTGAGAATGTGTAGATTCATTTGACTCCAATGTTATCTGAGACCAAGCTCTACTGTTTGTGAGCAGCTGACCCTAAGCAGACCTCTTCCCTTTGTGTCTCACTCACCTTGGCTGTAAAATGGGTTTAATAACACCTACCCCATACAATTACTGTGAGGAGTGATGTGATGGTGAATCAAAAATAAGGGGTTGTTATGGAGAACAGTATGGAGGTTCCTCAAAAAACAAAAAATAGAGCTACCATATGATCCAGCAATCCCACTCTTGGGCATACATCCAGAGAAAACCATAATTCAAAAAGATACATGCACCCCAGTGTTCACTGCAGCACTATTTACCATAGCCAGGTCATGGAAGCAACCTAAATGTCCATTGACGGAGGAGTGGATAAAGAAGATGTGGTGTACATACATACAATGGAATATTACTCAGCTATAAAAAAGAAAGAAAGAATGCCATTTGCAATGACACCGATGGACCTAGAGATTGTCATACTAAGTGAAGTCAGACAGAGAAAGACAAATGATATCACTTACATGTGAAATCTAAAAAAATGGTACAAAGGAACTTATTCACAAAACAGAAATAGAGTCACAGATGTAGAAAACAAACTTCTGGTTACCAAGGGGAAAAGAGGGGGAGGGATAAATTGGGAGATTGGGACTGACATATACAAACTACTATATATGAAATAGATAACTAATAAGAACCCAGTGTACAGCACAGGGAACCCTACTCAATACTCTGTAATGACCTATATGGGAAAAGAATCTAAAAAAGAGTGGATATATGTATATGTATAACTGATTCACTTGGCTGTACAGCAGAAACTGACACAACATTGTAAATCAACTGTACTCCAAAAAATTAATTTAAAAAATAAGTAAGTATGCAAACCACACACACAAAAAGAAGGGATTGTTCTTATTCAGGGGCAGTTCTACTGAAACGAAAGAATCTCAGATTGCCTTTGTCTTCAGAACTTTCTTTCTGCAGCTGCCCAAGGAAGAAAAACTAGCATTTTAGTCCAGACTGCTTCTCTGGAAGCCTTGGCATTTTGAGCTGAAGGGTCAATAAATGACCAGATGGCAGAGAAACCTTTTAGGCTACTGTTTCCAGAAGCTCCATGGTTCAGTTAGAAACCCTGGTGCCCTGGCAGTGCCCTGCAGAAATGAAGATCAATGATGCCACGTGCCATCAATGCATCTGTGCCCGTCCTGGACACAGCTGCCCACCTGCTTTGGAGACAAAGAGCAGAAATGAGGCTTGGACCTGTCACATGTCACCATGGCAACTGCTGTGTATGTGTGTTCCCTTGCTACCCACCAACCAGCTGTGGGGCAAGAGCAGTGCCAGGGGCCTATGGAGGGGCCAATGGGGATGGCAGGGAGCTCTAAAGCAGGTGTGGGAGGGTCTGGGTGGGAAGCAGAGTGGCAACTTTTCCTTCTCTTTCTCTCTCTTTTTTATTGAGACATTCACATAGTATAAAATCCATCCAATAAAATTCAATGATATTTAGTATATTCAGAAGTGATGAAACCATCACCACTACCTAATTCCAGAACATTTGTGTCACCCCAAATAGAAACCCTGTACCTATTAGCAGTCGTTCTCCATTCCCACGTACCCCTCCATGGATTTCCCTACCCAGGGCATTTCATATATGTGGAATCATGTAATATTTGCCCTTTTGTGCCTGGCCTCTCTACTTAGCAAAATGTTTCTAGATTTCATCCCTATTGCAGCATGTATCAGTACCTCGTTTCCTTTTTAATGGTTGAATAATATTCCATTGTATGAATAGACCACACTTTGTGTATCCATTTGTCCATTGATGACCATTTGGGTTGTTTCTACTTTTTGGCTCTTGTGAATAATACTGCTTTGAACACTTGTGTTCAAGTTTGTGTGTGAACATGTTTTCATTTCTCTTGGCTATACATCCAGGAGTGGAGTTGTTGGGTTCTCTTCCTTTTTTTCCTGCCACCCCACAATATTCTCATGTTTTAGCCCAGGTACATAAAGGATAAGGAGGATAAGGGGGGCATCTGGACCCTCTGACCACTGAGGGTCCTACTTAAAACATATTTTTTTGGGGGGGGTATAACTGATTTACAGTGTTGTGTTAGTTTCAGGTATACAGCAAAATGAATCTGTTATACAAATACATATATCCATTCTTGTCCCACATAGGCCATTACAGACTATTGAATAAAGTTCCCTGTGCTATACAGTAGGTCCTTATTAGTTATCTATTTTATATATAATAGTGTGTATGTGCCAATCCCAATATTCCAATTTATCCCTCCCCACCCTTACCTCCCAGTAACTATAAGTTTATTTTCTATATCTGTAACAATATTTCAGCTTTGTAGATAAGTTCATTTGTAGCCTTTTTTAAGATTCCACATATAAGTGATATCATATATTTGTCTTTCTCTGTCTGACTTACTTCACTCAGTATGAGAATCTCTAGGTTGCAGCAAATGGGATTATTTTGTTCCTTTTCATGGCTGAGTAATATTCCACTGTATATATGTACCATATCTTCTTTATCCATTCCTCTGTTGATGGACATTTAGGTTGCTTCCATGTCCTGCCTACTGTAAATAGTGCTGCAATGAATATTGGGGTGCACGCATGCTTTCGAACCATGTTTTTCTCTGGATATATGCCCAGGAGTGGGATTGCTGGATCATATGGTAGCTCTATTTTCATTTTTTAAAGGAACCTCAAGACTGTTCTCCATGAGGGTCCTACTTTTATGACTAATGAGTTCTGTAGGCAGAGGAGAGCTGCACAGACAGCCAGTGACCCATTTCCCATTCTGCTTTGGCTCACAGCTATATCAGCTGTATTTTCCTGCCTCCCCAAGGTTAGATTTCGGCAGGTGACTTTGATCCAGCCGGGCTTCATCACGAAGCCCACTGCCAGGCCTGGCACAGTTCTCTTCTCCTCTCCCCTTCTGTGTCTGTGACTGAGCACAGAGGACCCGGGGGGATTCTGCCCTAAAAGGTGCCAAGCCGCTCCTCAGTGGGGGCCCATATCCCTGAATGTGGACCAGGGCCCCCCCCTGCCAGCCCCCAGTGCTTTGTGATGTGAACAAGGAATAAGCATTTGTCACCTTAAGCCACTGAGACTTGGGGACTGTTCGTTACCCCAGGGAGTCTATCATGCCTAGTATGGATTCTTCATGTAAGAAATGACTGTTCAATTTCTAGAACTGTCTGCAGAGCTTCTGGTCCTGCTTCCTACCTTAGCCCCCAGCTCACTCCGTGATGGTGGCTTTTGCACAGGCCTCGTTGGATGTGATGTCGTCTGCTAAGATGACCAAGTGTCCTGGTGGTCACCTGGGACTGAGGGGTCTCCTGGGATTCGGGACTCTCAGCTTTGAAACTGATGCTCTCACCCTGTCTCTGATCTGGGTCTCAGGCTGAACTCCACTAACTTTGGCCCAGCAGGAAAGAATGCCATGTCTGTCGAAGGTAAAGTTTGGGAGAGTTGAGACATATCTAGGAGATATTTGCCAGCCCTGGACCAGGGATTGGAATCCCACCTGCACCCTCCCAGTGGTGGAAATAGCCTTTCTCAGGCTGTGCTGAGGGTAAAGATGCGGGGCATATGAGGTCAGCGTGTCCTCAGCTAAGGCTGATGTGTAGTGGCCCCTTAGATGTGGCCAGTGAGACTTTCTGTATGCGGGGAGGAGGCTGATCAACATTTGGGAAATGAATCAGGAACTTTAAGAAGGGGGTGAATAGGGTAGACAGCATGTCAGCGGGAGGCATGGAGGAGGAGAGCGGGCAGGCGTGAATGGAGGACCAGAAGCAGGTGCACGAAGAGGGAAGAGTCCAGACCTATGTCTGCAAATGTGTTCCACCTGCCACTGGGCATGCCTGTGGGACTGGGGCTGTGCTCTCCTTCAGGCTGTGTATGAAATTTTTTTGTTGTTGTTTTTTTGGTTTGTTTGTTTGTTTGTTTGCGGTACGCGGGCCTCTCACTGTTGTGGCCTCACCCATTGCGGAGCACAGGCTCCGGACGCGCAGGCCCACGGGCACAGCTGCTCCGTGGCATGTGGGATCTTCCCGGACCGGGGCACGAACCCGCATCCCCTGCATCGGCAGGCAGACTCTCAACCATTGCACCACCAGGGAAGCCCTGTGTATGCAGTTTTGAGGCTTCGGCCTTGTCCCTGCTGTGACTTCTGGGTTCAGATTTGTTTCTAGCTCCTGAGGTCTTCCAGTGACCCCTCCCCTGCAGAATGACCCACCCTGGTTGCTTCAGCAAGTGGGATGCACACTTGTCGTCACGTGGTCAGAGCTCAGTGGAAACACACCAAGATAGCAGGCATGATCCCTGTGTGTGTGGTGTGCAGTGCAGCATCCCTGGCCTCAGCTTCCATCTGTGACCCAGGCCGCCTCCTCATCAGTGCCTATCCCTGGTCATGGGGAGCCCAGAGAGTGGGTGGACTGGCCCTGGCCACCACCACCATCAGAAAACCGTCTCAAGCTTTCTTGTTCACAAGCCAATGGTACCGTTGTTGGGAATGAAGGTGAGCTTCTTGTCTGGCTCTGCTGTAAGTCAGAAAATGAGAACTAAACACTCATTAAGGTCCTCCAGGGATGGAGACAAGCTCTCTCACTGTCCATTCATTAAAGTGAATAAGCAATCCACAGAGTCAGCTACTAGCCTTGAGTCCCTTTCTCTGAGTACCAAAGGTTTTTTTTTTTTTTTCTGGATCATGAAAAATAAATACCCATTTTCCTTCAATCAAGTCAGCATGAGGGATCTATGGGGGAGAGGCTTGCTGTTCTTGTGATGGAGGATTTGCTGAATTTTCTACAGCCAAATATTTCCAGGTTTGTTTCCACATGGCTGACTGGAGAAGACGTTGCAGCTGGTGATGCAATGTGGGGTTCTGTAGGAGGGCCGCCTTCTTAGTAGAATGGGCTGGTGGGGAAAGGGGGCAGGCCTGGATGGTGGTCTGGGGTAGAGGGGCCACCATAGTGCTGATTGCCACCAGGTATGTGCCTGCAATTGTGTCAGACACTTCAAATGCCTTCTTTCGTTTGAGTTCTCCTGGCAGCCCTGTGGGGCGTCTTACAAAGGAGGAAACAGAGACTCAGAAACTTAAGTATCTTGCCCCAGAATACAGACCTGAGATGCAAACACAGTTTTACCTGGTTCCAAATCCCAGCTCTGAAACGAACTGCTATCGTAGTCTGCCTCCTGGCTGTGGGGTAGTGGGTTGCTCAAAGGGATATTTTTTAGAAGCTGTCCAGTGGGGAAGAATAAAGCTGGGCTTGATTTGCGAAGTGGGTAGAGGTAAGCGGAACAGCCCGGTGGGTGCGGCCAGCCATAGGGATAGACCCAGACACAGGTAGCAACGCTCTGTCCTGAGCACTCATTGCTTCAGAGCCCCAGCCAATGACAAGGTGGCAGAGATGGTGGAGAGGACTGGAGCAGGTGGGAAGGGTGTCTGAGAACCAGCTAAGAGAGTGCAGAGCTGGGATTCCTTACCAGTGGGGACTGAGAATGCTAACCAGGAAAGCATGACAGAAACTTGCTTGAGTAGACTTGTCAACAGCACAGGGCTTATTAAAGCTGGGAATCCTCGCTCCACGAGACGCCAGGGCTTCACCTTGGCTCCCCAGACAATGGGTCTATGACTGTATGATTTGTTCCAGCCAATATCCAATTATCCTCCCTGCTCTGATAAGGCCAGGCCGGGGCTAAGAGACTGAAGACAAGGGTTAGTTTTCTTCTGAATGTACTGAGAGCCAGAATTCTTGACCTTTGGTGAGCTCTGCAGGACCTTGCCATAATGATGCTCTCCCTCAGTCTTCTGTGTGGGGCCCACTGTCAAATCATGAACTTGGATCCATAGCAATGATTTGAGACTGAGCTGACTCTAATGCATATGAATGGTGTGACCTTGGGTAAGTCACTCTCTCATTAGGCTTATTCATAGAAATCAACAAGCTGATTCTAAAATGCATATGGAAAAGCAAAGGAACTGGAATACCAAAACAACTCTGAAAAAAGAAGCACTCAGAAAACAAATTTGGAGGACTCCCACCACCTGATTTTGAGACATACTATAAAACCAGAGTAATCAACACCATGTGGTATTGGAAAAAGGATAGACACATAGATCAATGGAATAGAATAGAGTCCAGAAATAGACCACACATATATGGTCAATTGGTTTTGACAAAGATGTCAAGGAAGTGAGATGGAGAAAGGCTGACCTCTTCAACACATGATGCTGGAAACACTGGATATCTATATGCCAAAAAATGAACTTTGAACCGTACATTGTACCCTATGCAAAAATTAACTAAGATGAATCATAGTAATCGTAAAACCTAAAACTATAAAACTTCTAGATGAAAACATAGGAGAAAAACTTTGTGACCCAGGGTTAGGCAAAAATTTCTTATATAGGACACAAAAAGCATGAAACATAGAAGAAAAGAAATGATAAATTGGATTTCATCAGAATTAAAAACTTATGCTTTGGGGCTTCCCTGGTGGCACAGTGGTTGAGAGTCCGCCTGCCGATGCAGGGGACGCGGGTTCGTGCCCCGGTCCAGGAAGATCCCACATGCCGCAGAGCGGCTGGGCCCGTGAGCTATGGCCGCTGAGCCTGTGCGTCCGGAGCCTGTGCTCCGCAACAGGAGAGGCCACAGCAGTGAGAGGCTCGCGTACTGCTAAAAACAAAGCAAAACAAAACAAAACAAACTTATGTTTTTTGAAAGACACTCTTTTTTTTGTTTGTTTGATTTTGATTTTGGCCATGCCATGTGGCTTGTGGGGCTTGTGGGATCTTAGTTCCCCAATCAGGGATCGAACCCAGGCCCTCAGCAGTGAAAGTGTGGAGTTCTAGCCACTGGACTGCCAGGGAATTCCCAAAAGACACTGTTTTTAAGGAAATGAAAAGACAAGACAATCTTGGAGAAAATATTTGCAAAACTAATATCTGATAAGGGACTAGTATTCTGGTATTGACTTTGTGAATAAAGACCTTGAATAAAGGACTGTAACAATTCAAAATAAGAAAGCAAATAACCCAGTTTTTTTTTTTTTTAAATGGGCAAAAGACCTGAGCAGATACTTCACCAAAGAAAACATATGGGTAGAAAGTGAGCACATGAAAAGTTGTTCAGCATTAGTAGTTACTAGGGAAATGTAAATTAAAGTCACAATCAGCTGCCACTCCAATACCCATTAGAATGGCTGACCATCCCCAGTCCCTGCCAGTCTGACCAAGGTTGGCGACGATGTGGGACTGGCACCCTCAGAAGCTTCTGCTGGGAATGCAAAGTGGAACAATCACTTTGGAAAATAGTTCAGCAATTTCTTATAAAGTTAAGTACACTTATTTTACCACCCTGTGACCCCTGCTAGGTATTTACCCAAGAGGAATGAAAATATTCACCCACGCAAAAAGCTGTTTGCAAATGTTTATAGCGGCTTTATTAATAACCACCCCAAACTGGAAACAATCCAATTGTCTGTCCACTGGTGAAGGAATAAAAAATGTGGTGAATCCATACATTGGAATTCTGCTCATCAGTAAAGAGGAACAAACTGCTGATATCTGCAATGACATGGATGCATCTCAAGTGTATGATGCTAAGTCAAAGAAGGCTACCTACGGTATGACTCCATCCCTATGGCATTCTAAAGAAGGCAAATCTTTAGGGATGGCAAACTGATCAGTGGTTGCAAGGGGCTGGGTGTGGGGGGAGGGGACTGATTACAAAGGGGCATCAGGGAATTTTGGGGGTTCCGGCAATGTCTTATATCTTGATTGTGGGTGTGGTTATTGACTATGTGCATTTGCCAAAACTTATAGAACTGTGTATAAAGAAGTTTGAATTTTACTGTGCATAAAAAACCTGACAAGGGCTTCCCTGGTGGCACAGTGGTTGAGAATCCACCTGCCAACCCAGGGGACACAGGATCGAGCCCTGGTCTGGGAAGATCCCACATACCACGGAGCAGCTAAGCCCGTGCACCACTACTACTGAGCCTGCACTCTAGAGCCCGTGAGCCACAACTACTGAGCCCAAATGCTGCAACTACTGAAGCCCGTGCGCCTAGAGCCTGTGCTCTGCCAGAAGAGAAGCCACTGCAATGAGAAGCCTGGGCACCACAACGAAGAGTAGCCCCCACTTGCCGCAACTAGAGAAACCCTGCACGGAGCAACGAAAACCCAACATAACCAAAAATAAATAAATTAAAAAAAAAAAAAACCTAACAAGAAATTAACACTTTTCTTGAAATTGAAGTTTTGGTGGATCAAACGGATCAAATAGCTGCAGTTTCATGTGGTCTAATATGTAACATGATAAATCACATGGGGTGATATAAATAGCAAAGCTTCAGGTAACTGACATAGGGGAGAGTGTTATGTAGTCCATCGTATAAGAAGGATGACATGGGCAGAGCCATATGGCTGGAAGGGAATTCTCTGTTCATCAGAGTGACAGGGAAATGCTGTCCACGGCTCTGACTTTTCCTGAACTGAGTCTGGTCATGCAAACACATCTTCGAGTCCTTTCTCTGAAGCCAAGTCCCTCTCCTGGAGGTGGCCAGCCCTCACTGAAGCAGAGGCAGGAGTGTATTCTGGACAACACCGTTCCCTGTGGACTCTAAGCTTCACGTCTCAGTGCCCTTTTGTCTGCCAGCTGCCTCAGCTGCCAGTTATCACATAGCCATTTCCTCGGAGCTGACAAGTAAAAAGCCAATAATTCTCTGTCAGGCGGAGGCTATTCTCACAGCAAACCATTGAATGGTCGTTTCAAAGGGGTAAAGCATAGGAATGATCCTTAAAGCTTCCCTGACAGGAGAGATTTAAGGACACGGAAGGGTATTCTTGGGCTGTCCCATTACTGGATGAACGTTCAATGACAGGTATTACATGGTTAGAGATAAAATCCCTAATATCTTCATGCTTTACCTGCTAGTGGATTTGATTCTTCCATGGCAAAGTCCCTATCAAGAACTGTTTCCTTTCATGAGGGTAGGCAGCTGCAGAGAGTATGCTTTTGTCTTCAGAAAAATAGGTCCAGTTTTGAACTACTTTCTTCAACATAGATAAAGAAAAAAGCCCTTTTATCTCCCTTGAAGGCCTTTTCTGCTTCGAGCTTAGGTTAGCTGGATTTGCAACATTCTCTGACCCCACCAAAACCAGGCTGCTTCCCGAGGAGTCTCCATCAGAAACTTAATATAAGGCAAAGAACAGACACAACCCAAAAAGCTCTCCCCGTCTTAAAGGAGTCTTTCTTTCTAAAGTCATAAAAATATCTGATAGACGTGGTCTCAGGAAATAGAAATCTGTTTGGGAGAACATCAATTTTATCATATTTTAGGGAAAAATTGAGGAAGAGAAGGCATTTGCTCATTGCTTTTCTTTTCCATGGCTCCTGTTAATTTTTTACGAGGGACCTAGGACTTGAACTGATGTCTTATAGTTCTTTTTCCACCAACCTGGAAGTTCCTCTGAGGTTTCTTTTTCTCTGTATTCCCACTGTACAGCACAGTGTTTGAAACATAGTAGGGAAAGGGAAGAAAATGACTATTTATTGAGCATCCACTATACAGTTGGTTCTATGGGAGATGCTTTATGAGTGTGTGTTTATAGATACAAGTGTATCGGTTAGCTATTGCAGTAGTAATGCTGTATAACATACCGTCCCAAAGCTCAATAGCTTAAGAACACTTCAATCATTTATTCTTTTTTTTTTTCTGTTTCAGGGATGTTATTTATTTATTTACTTTAACTTTTATTTTATATTGGAGTATACTTGATTTACTGTGTTGTGTTAGTTTCAGGTGTACAGCAAAGTGATTCATTTATACATATACATATATCCATTCTTTTTCAGATTCCTTTCCCATATAGCTTATTACAGAATATTGAGTAGAGTTCCCTGTGATATGCAGTAGTCCTTATTGATTATCTATTTTATATATAGTAGTGTGTAATACTCCCAAACTCCTAATTTATCCCTCCCTCTCACCTTTTCCCTTTGGTAACCATAAGTTTGTTTTTGAAGTCTGTGAGTCTGTTTTTGCTTTGGAAACAAGTTTGTTTGTATCATTTTTAAGATTAGATTCTAAGTGATATCGTATAATATTTGTCTTTGTCTGACTTACTTCACTTAGCATGGTAATCTCTAGGTCCATTCATGTTGCTGCAAATGGCATTATTTCATTCTTTTTTATGGCTGAGTAATATTCCATTGTATATATGTACCACATCCTCTTTATCCATTCCTCTATCGATGGACATTTAGGTTGCTTCTGAGGAAGTTTACAGCAATACAATCTTACCTCAGGAAACAAGAAAAATCTCAAATAAACAACCTAAACTTACACCTAAAACAGCTAGAGAGAGAAGAACAAACAAAACCCAAAGTCAATCATTTATTCGTGTTCATATTTTCTAGGGTTTTGCTGATCTCAGTTGAGTGGGGCTGGGCTTGGTTGAGTGGTTTTTCTTGTTGAAGCTCTGTGAGTTAACCAGGATGGCTCTTTTCCAGGCTCTGGTCATGGGGGTGGCCCTGCTCCATGTGTCTCTCATCATCCTGGGACCAGGAGTCCAGCCAAGGCATGCTCTTCTCTTGGCTATGGCAGGGGGACAAGAGGCCAAGTGGAAACATGCAAGGCCTCCATGACCTATGCTAGGAATTGGTACCCTGTCACGTTCACCTCATTCAATCTGTCAAAGCAAGTGACATGGCCAAACCCAAAGTCAAGGGGTGGGGAGTCAAGGGGAGGGGGTGGTGGGTGGATAGGGGGTGTTTCAAACTCACATGTCAAAGCATGAGGGAGAAATGAAGAATGAGGCCAGTAATGTAGTCCACAGTAATGTTTAATCCGGACATCAACCCTACATGCTAGATATGGTATTATCCCCATTTTACTGATGAGAAGACTGAAGTAGAGGGAGGCCAGACCGAGGTTTCAAAGCTTGTTCTCTTTCTGCCGTACCATGTTCTCTCTGCCTGGTGTTTCCTGGCGCTCCATAAACACACGTTGCATACAGGTTAATCAAAAGCCACAAGTCCAGCTGAAAGTTAAAATAGTTTAACCAAGAGCCTCTTTTCCTGAGCTAAGTTCCAATTTGTCCGCGGTTTCCCTCATGCACTTATTCTGGGTCTCTGTCATTCCCACATGGTGGTACTGTTTAGCGTTTAACCGGCTGGGCTGTCTTAGATGTTCGGTCATGCCCTGCTCTCTCTGGAGCAGTCAGACCAGAAGGCACACAGACCAGGGGCCCCCACTGCAGGAGGGGTCCTCTGTCCACTTTTTTTTTTGTTTTTTTTTGCCAAAATGACCCTGTTTGCTAGAGGACAATTTCAAGCCTGCTCTGGATGGATCTCTTAATCAAAATGGATTATGCCAACAAAAAGGAATGTATCTTTCTAGGTTAGTCCCAATCAGTTCACTGAACTAGGATAGTCAGAAGTACTCCTCTGTGTCTGTCTACACCAGCTCAGCATCTCCTGGTGGTCTCTGGTGGTGGTCTCACTGAAGGGCTTGTCAGGGTCTGAGGAGGAGATTTTGGAGAGAGGCAGAGCCAGCTGGCTGGGACAGCACTGGTGACTCAGGAGGTGATATTCTCCTCTCTGAGTCACAGAGGAACTCCTTGAAGTACCCGCTGGGAGTCTGTGTTTTGCCAGATGCAGACATTGCGGTTTTCCTGCCAGTGAAGTTGTTTCTCTGCCTACACGGGGTCATCAGCAGGCTGCTCTCAACCTAGATGCCCACAGAAAAGTGAACTGAAGCAAATGGTCCACAAGACAGCTCTTAAGGCTCACATCTCAGCTCAGCTCTGTGAGGGAGAAGCATATGGAAGTCAGGGGATGGAGGTACCTCACACGGTGCCCTGTCTGTTTGGGGACTTCTTGCATGTAACACTACAGCCATTGCCAAAGTTTTGAACGGTTACTTCTGACATCCTGGCTAGATCCCAGGCAAGTCATCATGTCCTACCTCTTCTGACCCTCTCCAAATCCCTGTGAATGTTGTTCCCTGTGGTGTGTCTGAGGCAGCTCAGTGGATGCCATGTTTCTTACAGGGGCAATGGTGGAGATATCATTTCACAGATGAGCAAAATGCTTGTTTCTTGGGAGAGGGATGAAATGTGATATTGGAAAAATTTCGGAGCGACTTTGAAAATGTTGGTGGATGAATGGGGCTATTGTAATGCCAGTCATCTTTATATACTTATTCCTCACCATTGCTTGTAATAAGCCCTCGGAAGCTGAGGATGAAATTGGTTTCTCAACGATTTCTCTTTTCACCCTGGGTAGCTCCTATAGGATTATTTAGAAGTCCTCAAATCTTTGTCAATATTTTGGTGACATGCTTCTGGGGGAGGACAAATGTGGTCTTATTTCATTGCCAGTGCACTGCCTTCTAGGAGCTGGTTTGATGGAATGGGGGCAGGGAAGGAGGAAGGAAGGAGGGAGGGAAGAAAGGAAACAGCACTTTTTGATGTGGACCAGATACTTGTTCCTTTTATGCCTGTTGTCCCAGTTTAATCTTCCCACAAATCTTTGGGACAGGTGCTTGGATTCCCACTTCACAGATGAGGAAACTGAGATTACATAAATGGAGCTAGACAAAACTCGGGAAAATAACAAGCGTTGGGATTCAAATCTAAGTGTCTCTGAATCCAAACCTGGTCCATGCTTACTCCCACCTGCAGAACACCTGTCCTCCTTACCAGTCTCCCTGGGCAGCGTTTTCCTTCCTTCCATCATTGAAATAACCACAGCTTCGCCCCATCACCTCCCAGACAAATAGCTGCGACTTTCTCTCCATCTCATCTGTGCTTTTCAATATTCCACTCACCAGATTTTCCCTGGACTTAGATTTGGCCTTAAACACACGAAAAATAATGATTTCTCACTGTAGGTGGCCAAAGGCTCTTCTTAACTAGCATCTTCCCAGCCCCTCAGATGGTTCCTTTGGCTGCTTGCAGCCCTTCATTAGTAAAATCTAAATGATGCAGTACAGTTCATGGGCTGAAACAGGGCCACACACAGCAATTTAACCCATAAGGTGGAGTACCTGACCTTGGAGAGCTTTCTGTCTGGGGCAGCATGGGTCCCGAAGCACAGGCCACAGGTAGACAACCAAAAGAAAGAGGCACAAATATGGTTACTAAATAAAACCTTTACACTGTGTTCAGGTGAAGGAGTGAACCAAGTGGAGTTTATTCTGGAAATAAGGTCCCAAAGCTGGTCATTCATATAGCTCTTTGTCTCAAGGGAGTATAACAATACAAGATGGAGTCATTGCATTAGAGAGTGCAGAATAAATTCCCTTGGCAAACTGGCCTTTGACCTGGCTCATTTTTCTACATACCCCATGTCCAACATCTATCTCCACTTGTTCTCTTATTCTGGATTTTTTATAATAAGAGTACCCAGAGTTCTGATTCCTGAGCTGAATCTCAGTGACTGCCAAGGTGGCCCCAGGTATCTCAAACCCTTCTCCTGTGGGTCACCTTTATGGCTGGCACCCTGAGTTCTACTGTCCTCTGTGGGTACAAGCTCTGCCTCTTCCTCCCTCCATGCTGAGACGTCAGTGCTGTCTCTTCCTCTGTCCAGCGTTCTGTTTTTCCCATCTTCCTTCTGATACTCCATTCTTATTTCAGTAGGAGACTTGAGCTGGGGGAAGGTTAGTATTGTTCTGTAAGCCACTAGGAGCCACTGAAGATTTGTGAGCACGAGACTGACTGTCAATGGGGACCTGGAGGTGGTGGGTGGAGTAGGGACCAAATCGGGGACATCATTAACGATGCTATTGTAATAGTCGAGGAAAGACTAGTGAGGGTCCTAAGCCAGGAGGCTGGTGTTGGGAATGCAAAGGAGAGCGGGAATTGTGGACAGAGTTCCCTTCCACTTGGGATTCCTAAGCCCCCCGAAGGTAGAAGGGAAGCCCAGCCTTTACACTAAGAATATCCAGATTTTGGCGTTTGTATAAAGCTGCCAGCTGCCATGGAAAGGATCCACAGATGAAAGTTGTATAATTCTGGGCTGTGATGTGGGTAATGAAATAGAAGAACTAAGAAAGGGATCTCAGACAAAGGAAGGAGAGAAAATAACCATAATTATTATAAATGAAAGAAGTGATCTCAGAGTTAGATTAAGAAAATGGGACAAAAAGAGATGATGAAGACTCTTCAAAGGAGAGGACGGGAAGGCAGAGGGACTGTGTGCTTTAGTGGAGCAAAAACTCGTGCTATTCATCTGTCTGTCTCTATGGTTTAGTTGACACTAGAATTACTCTTAGGAAAGAAAATATTTTATTTAGGAAAATATCCTGCTCGGTATAGGAGATGAGATAATGAGGGCATACTTTAGTGACAGTCAAGAGACAAATTTCTCTGCATTATAAATAAGTAGCAAATTGGTGATGGGGTGGGGGCAGTGAGGGGAAAGAGGGGAGCAGAGAGAAGATAGTAGGGGGTGAAAAGAGATAGGAGAGAGTGTCAGGGCATCATGGTATGTTCTGAGGCTTTTAAGAATGGGAATGATGTTACTCAGTGAGAAATGATTTGCATTTCTGAGACATACACCCCCTTTCCCAGGAAATTTGGAAAGTCTGTTACTTCCAATGGGAGTTTTTTTTTAAATCCACAAACACCACCAATGCACTGGATCCCTCATCCAGGTTCATGCTGTGGGGTTCAGGGGGCTGCATGCAAGGGTGAGTGAGGTTATCCATCTGCTGACCTGATTCAGCTACAGGAACTTGAACCTGGAAGGGATGCTGTGATTATAAACTTTTCAGGAACACTCAGAAATCTTGGGAGAGGAACCTGGATTTCTACAGGTCAAGGACTGAAGTTCTAACTGGTCACATCTGGTTCTTAAGGACAGGGAGACCCCAGCTGCATTACCTATCTTGGATTATCTGTTTTCTTTCGGGGTCCAGCTTGCCTGAAAATGTTACACAAGTTTGGATTGACCAATTACTTGATTCAGTGACCTCCACCCAGCTCAGGTGTGAAATTTAGGAATCTCAGAGTCAGCTAGGGAAGCACAAAGTTTGGATCTGATCTTTGTGGGTAAGTGTGTGTCAGGAGGCTGGAACAGCAGGAGATACAACTGTCTAGTGCCCGTGTCCTGGGACTTTCTTCCAGCAACAGTCAGGACAGCTTTCTGGAGATCCGTCCATACTGCCTTGTTCCAGAATGTATAAGCTTTACCCTGAATCAGCGCTGCTCAAAATTTAATGTGCCTCTCAGAGCTACCTGGATGGCTCATTCAGATGGTTTGCTGAGTCCCATCCTCAGGGTCTGGGAATGGGGCCTGACAATATGCCTCTCACAAATTCTGAGTTGCTGCCGCTGCTGGTTTGGGAAGTACACTTGGAGAACAGCTGTTCTCAACCAGCATTTCTCAAACTTTAATGTGCATGGGAATCCTCTGGAGATCTTGTTAAAAAGCAGGTCTGTGGTGGGTCCTGATAATTTGCATATTGACAGACTCCCAGGAGATGCTGATGCTCTTCAAGTAAGGACCACTCTTTGAGTAGCATTGCCCCTCGTCAAGCTGCCTTTAGCCTCTGACTGGCTGCAGGTCAAGGCTTCCTATCCATCTAGGAATAAATACCTCCACTCCCTGCCCAGTTGACTCCACCCCATGTCCCTGTTAGGAGCCTAGCTGCCCAATCAGCTGTTGGGACACCTGTTCCCATCCACAGCGCTAGAGGGACAGTTAAGCCTTGTCAGGCTCCAGTCTTGCTGGCTGCTGCACAGTTGCAGCCAGACGTCTGCTCTCTCTCGCTCCCCAGGGCCTGCTCTGCCCTCGCCAGTCTGGCAGTGGCCACCTCCAGTACCAGGAACCAGCCGTTCCTTTGTCCTTGAAACCAGCCCTGCTCGGCTTCTCTCTGGCTTTCCCACTGTCCTGGTCACTCCCGAATGACTCCAGCCTCCAAAACGGGCCTGCCACAGCTGCTCTGGTGAAAGGGCGGGAGGAACAGGGAGGTGATTCAAATAAGGAGAAGCTGCAAAGATAGAAACATAGGGGAGAAGGAAAGAGGAACGGGGGTTCATGCGTGCCTCATATGAGTTTTGTTATTTGTAGGATTGGAATAACAAGGACTAATAAGCTAATAAGCACCATGATGGATTTAGGGAGGGTTTCTTGTAGGGTGAGGTCGTGGGAAGGGAAATGGTTTGGGGTTCAGGACACCCAAGTTCTAGTGCTTATTCTGATGGTAGTCAAGAGCCCCCTGGCCTCACTGTTCTCATTTATCAAAAGAGAGGGTTGTATGAAACCAAATTGGAGGCACCACATATCACAAAATGTCATTTATTATGAGGATTAAATAGGGAGGCTGGGAAAGCCCTAGGCTTTGGAATCAGAAAGACCTGAATTTATTTATTTATTTATTTATTTAATTTATTTTCAATTTTTAAATTGAAGTATAGTTGATTACAATGTTGTGTTAATTTCTGCGATACAGCAAAGTGATTCAGTTATACATACATATACATTCTTTTTTAGACTCTTTTCCATTATGGTTTATCATAGGATATTGACTATAGTTCTCTGTGCTATACAGCAGGACTATGTTGTTTACCCATTCTATATATAAAAGGTCATATCTGCTAACCCCCAGCCTCCCATTGCATCCTTCCCCTAACCCACTCCTCCTTGGCAACCACCAGTCTGTTCTCTTATGGAGAAAGACCTGAATTTAAATCCCTGCTTGTCCTGCTCAATGTCTCAGAGCCACTGGACACATCTCAGTCACTCTAGGTTGCTTCTTTACCAGTGAGGATTAAATGAAATAACAAATAAAAAGAACCTAAAATAGCTGCAGGTATATAGTGAGTGAGCACTCAAGAAAAAGATGCTAATATTACGATAGTCACTAAAAACGTGAAAAACCTGTACCTTTCCACTGTGCTCCATTTTGTTAGACTGAAATGCTCAAACATGTATTACTTTTTTCTCCTGTAGAAACACTTCAATTTTGTGCTTCCCATACTAACCCCTTAGGTAGTCTGTGTTTGCTCAACTCAACCTCCAAGAAAATACATTCCAAAATCTTGCAACAAGAGGGTAACAACAATCAAAGCAGCGTGTTGCCCTACTTAACATGTTTTAGGGAATTATTTAATACTGAATTCCAGGAAAACTGACTGAAACATAATCTGTGCCAACAGCTCCTGTGGGTCCTGTAACCTGAAGGAAATGTTTAAGAACAGGGCAGGTAGTACAGGACAAAATGTTTTTTTATTGTCTGTTTCTCTGAAAATGGTTGTCATGGGATGCTGAACATAGTAGGTGCTCACTCGATGGTTCTTCTTTTTCTTCTCTTTTTTTTTTTTTTTTGCAGTACGCAGGCCTCTCCCTGTTGTGGGCTCTCCCATTGCCGAGCACAGGCTCCGGATGCGCAGGCCCAGCGGCCATGGCTCACGGGCCCAGCCGCTCCGCGGCATGCGGGATCCTCCTGGACCGGGGCACGAACCTGCGTCCCCTGCATCGGCAGGCGGACTCTCAACCACTGCACCACCAGGGAAGCCCTCGATGGTTCTTGATTGAAAGAAGGGTGTTCTAGAGACTTAAGTGTTCCACCTGTTCAAGATCACAGTATCTGCTGAAGGTGACTGTTGCCTCCATTGGTAGCCTGACGGTTTGTTTATTTAGTTCTGATTTGGGTCCCCCAGGAAGCAGGTGTTTGGTTTCAAGCAACAGAAACTGAGTCTGGCTAATGTATGTGGCTATCTGGAGTTTACAGGTGCACAGGGAAGGCTGGAGAGTCTGGATTAGTAAACAGTAAGAATCCAGGACTTACCTGACAGGCACTTCCATAGGGATGAATGAACCAAAGGTTTTGAATATTTCTTTTTTTTTTTAATTTATTTTTTGGCGGCATTGGATCTTCATTGCTGCGCGGGCTTTCTTTAGTTGCGGAGAGCAGGGGCTACTCTTCGTTGCTGTGTGCGGGCTTCTAGTAGTTGTGGCATGTGGGCTCAGTTGCTCTGCGGCATGTGAGGTCTTCCTGGATCAGGGGTCGAACCTGTGTCCCCTACATTGGCAGGTGGAGTCTTAACCACTGTGCCACCAGGGAAGTCCCTGAATATTTCTTCACTAAAGGAAATAGGCCTGGCATTTCTGAAGGTGCCACTCCCTCAGGCCCAGCCTTCAAATATGATCCCCCTGCCAGGACTCTGATATGAGCAGCTGACAAAGGGACAGTGGCACATCAGAGAGCCAGCCCATATATTACCCCCATGCCCAGCAGTTACTCTGTCCTCCTATTCCTTATGAGATATAACAGACATGAGGACATTCATTCTTGTGAATCATAAGTTCAGTATGCAGCCCAATGTGTGGAGTTGCCTTCAATATTAATCTCTGAGTACTGGTTAGTTAATTTCCTATTAACTACCCAATAGTTAATAAAACCTGGTGCTTTGGTTTTGTTGTTTTGTGCCTAATATGTTTGGGTTTTATGGATAAATGCTTACTTAGCACATTGTATCTACAAAGAACCCCTATGGGCTATAAGATAACCCCAATGGCCAAACAACTTCATCTACCGACAGAATTATTTCTGTGGTGTGCTACACTCATGTCAGAATTTGGCTAGGGAATTGTGGTCTTCCTGTGCTTTATTTCCCCAATTATATTCTGAAATGTGCATAATAGACCCTACATGGTGGGTTTGTTGTATTAAACTGTATACTATGTATATTCATCACGCCTGATGTGGTAGGAATGAATACAAAAGACAAGGATTATAACTTGTCTAGATATAGACAAGTCCTTCTATGACTTTCTCTATCCCCATGTAATAATCAGTGACTAAGACTTTGTTGGCTTATATGACAAAGTTTTGGGCAGGAGGAAGGTGAAAGAAAGGGAGGGTGGCCATATTCCCGGCCCCTCGATCTCTCCACGGTACAGAGCTGAGTCACAGCACTTGAGTCACTGGCACCCTCATTCCCTGTCTGTGATTTTGGTTATCACAGTCCTCCTAACAATTCCCCTGCAGGCTCAGGAGTGACGTGGAATCACTGTTTTTTGTTTTTAAATATTATGAATTATTTTGTGTGAGAATTATAAAGTTGATATTCTTTTTAATAAAAGTCTAATAATTTATTTCTTTCCTTGTATCACTCTGCCTGACACCAAGTCCCCAAAGAGAGAGAGTTAGTTTGTCTGGCCTTGATGATGGCCCCAACCCTTCAGCCAGGGGAGAGGATGTCATCCTCGTTGATGGTTCCAACAAGCAAATTAGGGCAAATTGATGTTCATAAAAGGAATCTGGGTCACAGTTGCCAGGAGTACAAACAGTTGATGATGCAGTGGGTGTGCAAGAATTCCAAATCTCCACTACAGGGTTTGCAGCGTTTACTCCCATAAAAATTATAAAGCCTAATAAAGAAACTACTCCAAAACAGCAGTTAAGATTTGGACAAAAAAATATACTAAGAAATAACATAATTTAATCACTTTGTCATATATATATATATATATATATATATATACACGCACACACACACACAAATATGTATGTATATATATATATACACACACACATAGGTATGTATATATATATATGTATGTATGTATGTAATCATGTATATATATATATATATATATATATATATAGAGAGAGAGAGAGAGAGAGAGAGAGAGAGAGAGAGAGAGAGAGAGAGAGAGACATTCACATGTAACTAGGATTACAGTAGAATATTTTGTATTGACATGATTCGTTAAAGTTACCCATTACTAACAGACACTAATTTGTTGGCATAATTTGTTTGCAGCTCTCACCTTCCTGCCCAGCTCCCTCTCTCTCACCATCTGAGTCAGCCAGTCTGTCTGGCTTCTACCAGGTGCTGTGTGAGGTTCTAACACCAAGATCGAGACCAGGTACCAGTCTTGGTGGTCCTTGTTGCCAGGGAGTCCCAAATTGAGGAAGAGAGACTGACAGGTAAGTGGGTCAGTTTCACTTGGCTGGTGACCTCAAGGACGCCAGACTTTGGATTTGGGGTGCAACCTGTGCTAGGACACCAGGCACTGAGGCACTTACTGCATTCCATTCTGCAGGATTCCTAGGTCTTTTCTCATCCCAGATACTTCATTCCCTTCCTTTGTAATCCTGCATCTCCCTTGCGCAAATCCAGTGCAAACTGGCTGGGTCCAATTCAGTGCCATGAGGCCCCTGTCCGCTGGCCAGCTCCTTCCCTGGATGGAGCCAGGACTGCCAGAAGCGAGGCGATGTCTTCCTCCACACCACCCCCTCTCTCCACCTGCAAGTCTTTGTTAGAGGACTCCAGAAGGCCACCTCCTCACGCCAACTTCTCCGAAAAACTCTCCCTTTCCTCGGAGGGTGGACATTGTCTCTGGTCACTAGGTACTCCTTTATGTCCATCAGTTTATCTGAGACCCACCTAGGAAGCAGCTTGGTCACTGTGCAGTGTAAAAGGGCAAACATTATCTTTGCTCCCTCTTTCTATCTGCTCTTTTTGGAGAGATGCCAACCTGAGGAATGTGAAAAGGATTTTATTTAATTTCATTTCTATTCATTTTCAAGCCTCCAAAGCAGTAGAATTGACTCCTCTGCTTTGGATTAGGCTCAGAAGGATAATATAAGTCTCATTAACTCTGAAAAATTGGGGAAGTATCTTCCAAAGCTCTGCTTTGATCTTGTCGTCTTCCTGCTCTCCCCCCTGCCCAGGGGACAATCCAAACCCTTTCTATTGGCTTTTGAAACCCCACACAGGGAGTGGGCACCCTAGCCAGGTATGCCTCCCATGGTGCATCCTTCTCATCCTCTGTTTGGGCGACACTGGGCTCCACTTCATCCCCCAAACACTCCTCCTCTTGCTCATTCGGGCTGTTACCCAGAATGCATTGCCCTCCCATTCTCACCTCTTCAAATCCCACTCCGTTTTCAGGACTCTGTTCAGAGGTCACTTTTTTTTTTTTTTTTTTTTTTGCGGTACGCGGACCTCTCACTGCTGTGGCCTCTCCCGTTGTGGAGCACAGGCTCCGGACGCGCAGGCTCAGCGGCCATGGCTCACAGGCCCAGCCACTCCGCGGCATGTGGGATCTTCCTGGATGGGGCACGAACCCGTGTCCCCTGCATTGGCAGGCGGACTCTGAACCACTGCGCCACCAGGGAAGCCTCAGAGGTCACTTCTGTCGGGAAACCTTCCCAGTTGGAGCGAATCTCTCCTTCCTGTCCCCTTTCACGGTATTTGTGTGTGGCTCTCTCTTACTTTTCCCATTTTAACTTTCATTCTGGATAACCTGCCAATTTTCCTCACTACATCCCAATTTTAATTTAGGTGACCAGACACTCAAGACAAGGAAATTCTGGGTTGGGGGGTTGCATTCAAAATCCCCCTCGGCATTACCTCCCTCATCCCGTCGATCAGCAAGTCTGCTATGTTACCTGTGAAATGTTTCTTGAGCACCTCCCTTCCTCTCTGTTGTGATGTTCAGGGCTTAGGCCCTCATCACTGCTCCCAGAGGTCACTGCAATGGCTTTCCACCTGCGTTCCCTGCTGTGACCTGCTGGGCTTAAATCCACTGTCCACACAGTTGTGTGTTTCTCTCCCCTGTTAGTCCAGCAGCTTCCTCAGTAGCAACCACATCGTGGTTATGAAGACCTGGTGCCTATTAGATGCTTAATAAACACTGAGTGAATGAAGGATGAATAAGTGATGTAGTTATTGGGATTGGGGAGGGGGTGCCAACCAGCTCGGATGGGAGGATGCTACGTGATCATGGGTCCTTGACTTGCACAAACATCCTGCCTTCCCTCCCGGACCCCGTTTTACTCATCTGTAAAATGACAGTGATGATCTTGTTTCTGAGATCCAATCATGGATCCAATTTACCCCCGATTCATTTACATCTGTCTCACAGTTAAGCAAACACCTTAAGTTAGAGTGATCTGAGGGGTACCTTGCAAGAGATCACCCTTCCCTATGAAAGAATGTTTTCCTTCTTATTTCAGCTTGTTCCTTATGTCTCTTGTGAAGTGGACATGGACTATTGCTGGTGGGGCAGAATACAAGGGAAAAGCTTTCTAATCTGGTGTGTGACTCTCTCTCCCTTTCATCACCTGGCTGGGGCTCTCAGGCTCTATGATTCAGATTCAAGTTAAAGAGTGTCTGAAAAATCTGCTTAGACACAAAAATCAATCAAAGAAAAGGAGGAAAGACTGAGGGCTACAAATTACATAATTCAGGTGGTGAGTACACATGGCTCCCTCCTTTAAAGACTGTGGAAGGTGGAAATCTGAAGTGTTAATTCAACAGTTGAAGGAAACGACAATAATGGTTATGCCAGGAAATTTCTCCCTGTGTAATGGTTGGGAAAATGTGCTCAGATCACAGATATAAAAGTTATATACTTGAACTTTTTTATGCCTAAGACCCTTCCTGAATTCAAATATTCTGTCCTCTTGCTTCCAGAAGTACATTTAATAGTCAGTTCAGTTGGGATAATATGGTCATTGCATGAACAGGTCTTGGAAAGTTTTGATAAATTCATACCAGGTTTCTCTTGCTTACAAGAATAAAATAAGTATAATATTAATAATAATGCCTGGGACTTCTTAAATTCCTCCTATAAACATATTTCCAGTTTCCTAATGGAAAAATCTCTGCTTGAAGGCTATCAATTATTCCAAGCTCCAAAGCCATAATTTTCCTGGAAAACAGAATCCTCTTACTTGGGATCCCATTTCTTTCTGTGTTGCATCTAAATGAGACTGGGCCATCTGAGCAGTGAGTAGCACTGGAGGAATATTGGCTGTTGGTTAAGGTGAAACCATATAAAAATTGTTAAAGTGTGTTTGGACAAAGGGAATTGAGCTATGCATTGTTCACCTAATTATATCTGCCGGGGAAGTAAAGTGAGAGCACTGCTGTTTGGAACAGAGTAACAGGGCAGACCAGGGGCTGCATGAGAAACCCTTATGGAAAGAGCATGAGTGTCATATGTGGGGCTGACCCTTGAGAAGGTAGGTGTGGGTGGGAGCCTGCAGTCTATGTGTTTACTGTTTTGCAAGCTCTCTTATCTTCATTCCCTTTAGCCATTTTGTAGCTCTAGCTTCTCTGTTGCCTGTTACGGTATCTTTCTTTCATTAACCAATATCTCCCCTTACCATCTTACTAATGACTATGTCATGGAGAATACTGAATAATCCATATGACGCCATACTATCCCTGCCCAAGTTGGAATGGGTGGAGAGGTTGAGGATCAGGGCAAATGAGTTGATGGAAGAAAGTCAATGTTTCTGATCAGGAGGGTGGATCCATGGAGCCAGAATGTTGGGGGTCGGTGGGATGGACAGTGTCAGGCATCTATCAGGAGATGGGAAGTCAGAAAATGACTGAGGTCAGGGTAGTGTCCAGGTTAGGAACATGCCTAAGCAACTGCCCCCTAGTGGTCAGGAGGTCAGGAGATAGCTAGGAGGTTAAGGATCCCCAAGTGGGCCATCCAGAGACACAGTCTTGATGAGGTAGAGTGGGGCTCACAAGTCATTCATTGTCACAATAGTGGAAGAATCAATGCTTATCAATTTTTCAATAAATTGAACTAGATTCAAGATTATGTCTCTATGAAAACTTACTGACTTATGTTCTGATGTACATTCTTGAACTGGAAAAAAATGGTCAGGGGTACAAAGAACACACCAGGAGCCACAGGGACTATCTTACAACAGCCACTTCCCACAATGAAATTTCTTCTAATAGCTGCAACAATAAAATATTGGGTAGCATTTTACTTCCACACATTTTTTTAATGAGTTCATCAAAATTTGAGGGGCATGTTGTATATGGAAATAACAAATGTCGGGTGTGCAGCTGAAGGGAAAATGTTGAGAACTGCCAATTCAGTGTCCTGAACTGTGGCAGTGGAGGCAGACTGGGAGGCAGCAGGTGCTTCTGCTCTTGGCTTTCAGAATTTTGGAGTTCAACATTGGTTGATATCTGGGTCATAGACCAGTCAGGAAGGTCAACTACTGCACCACTGCCTTCTATTCCAGAACATACATCTCTCACCCTTGTCACTCTTTCATGTTGTAGACACACCTGGTTTCTGGGTTCTGTCATGTCTTCCTTCACTGTGGTCTGACGTTTTCTCTTCGCTGCCCCTTGTCCCTAAGCCTCCCACTTGAGGCCAAGTCTGGAGCCTGGCCATCCCTTTCTTCCAGTAGTTTCTCTCCTGGCAGCCACTCCCGATTCCAATCCACCCTCCACTCTGCCACTCTGCTAATCTTCCTGAACTGTCTCTGGCTTCCTGATGCTTCCCTGTTGGAAAAATTCAGCAAAACACGGTGAGATGGAAAAAGCCCCCACCAGGTACATCCCTGGTTTCTCACCCCTTTGCCTTCATCTTGCTGTGCCACTGAGCAAGGTGTCTCCTGTTCTGGGACCCCAGTGTTCTCCTCCATGATATGAAGTGATGCCATTAGCAGAATGTTACGAACCTTGATTCCTCTGCTTAAAAGCTCTCCAAATCTGCCCCACTGACAATTTTAATACAATATTGCCTGCAATGTTTTAGACACCTTTATGTGTTCATCAGAGAAATTTTGGAAACGTAGATGAGCACAGGGAAAACAATGAAGGTCTTTGTAGTTAGAAAGGAAATGCTTGCTTTCAAACTAGGACAGGACACCATCTCTTTGTGCAAACCTCTTCCCCTCTTCTACCTTCAACTCCATTTTAGCCCTTTCGCTCTCCCCTTTGGCCTCTTGGAGGATGGTAACATTATGGGAGACTGCGTAATAAAATATGGTGGTTAGAGAAACAGGCTTTTGAATCAGAGAGGTCTGGGTGATGCCTAATTTCTTCGTGGCCTAGCTGACCCTTGGTGACAATGTTTCTAAGTGTCTTTTACTCCTTTGTAAAAGGGAGATAATAATAGTATCTTTCTCAAAGCCTGGTGAGGAATTTACCATATGGCATGGCACATAGTAAAAGCTAAATAAGTGTTAGCTCTGAATAAGCTCAAGCTTTCTCTTTATGCATCTTTTTCTAGTCTGCTTCACAGACCTGCCACTGACCTTACAGGGATTACTACGCTGTTGGACCTTAGGTTTTTACCTAACCCTGGGCCTTTTTTCCTGGCCAGCCAAATGCAGACATCTTCAGTGGGGAACCCTGCTTCTATTTCTTTTGTCTTCTTAAGGAAACCAGACAAAATGCTCGCCCAATAATATTTTTGGAGCAATGAAATGTTAACACCAATTAGATGATGCTATGGCATTCTCCCAGCCATAACTAAAATCGTGGTGAAATTGTTCTTCCCAGGCTTTACCTCTTTGCCCGCTACTCTGCAGATACTTTATCTTGATAGACATCCTCTGACACCTGAGGAGCCCTGAGATTTGGGATTTGGTGACTCTTGAATTGGCTACCTGAAATGTCAGAGTTACCCCAGGCTCTCTCCCTTGGGGCCAGGAGATGTTTTCATCCTTCCAGCTCATGGTGAGTTTGAGGCTCAGGAATGGAGATGCTGCCCTCAGAGAAGCTGGGGAGAGGTGATTTTGCAGTGTTGTCTGTGAGTTTATTTGCTGTCCATCGTTTGTCATGGCCACATGAGGGTATGATGGGCACTTTCACTGCCCTCAGCACATTGTGGGGAGATCTGTCCCCATGGGTTTTAATTTTGGAGGAAAACCTCAACATCACACGTAAGGTGGAAAAGTTTTATTTATCATACCTGCTATGATAAACAAATTCGAACTAATGTTTGTATAGAGGGTATCTATTTGGGGACTGATACTGGAAGAAAGCATCCTCTACCCCCTCCCAGTGTGTAGAACGGACAG
>NW_028294475.1:0-63429 GCF_964341445.2 Mesoplodon mirus | reverse complement strand
TGTTTCAGGTCCAGTTTTATGTATATATTCTGCCTTGCACCTGATTATTCCAACAATTGATGGATGGCCTTGGGAATCTAATTCTGGTATTGATAGTCTTTACTGATTGTCTCCCCTCGTAGCTGATTTCTTCATTATTGTGTAAATTTAGATCATGAGCTCATGTTTAGCTAAACAGCTGACCTTGTAAGACGCTTAGGTGTGAACGCTCGTAAGCTTCATGAGAAAGTCGGCAAAATTTATTTGTGTCCCTCCAATGAGTTGCCCACGAGGACACCGTTTTCTACAAGTGTTGGTCCAATACTCCCTCTAGAGGAAGGGGATTCGGACAGGGCTGATTGGCGGCCCCCGATCTGGGGCAGGGGCAGTGGGCAGCCTGTGGCCCGGGCAGGAGCCTCTTTGCATGTGTCCCTGGGACACATCTGCCTGCGAACTTCGGTCACCTGGCAGGAAGCTACGATGCCCAGACCTATGGTTAGCTGTGCAGCGAGGTGTACTGTGAGGACAGGTTCCACACACACTTCAAGTAAGAGGTCGGCCTGAGTGGAAAGGTGAGAGTTTGGGCAGCTGTGCAGACAAAGAAGGCGCCCTTTGGCCTGGGCCTAAATGCTTGTGACACCCCACTGGACCTGCCGTGCTCTGAGGGCCCTGCCGTGGGCCCCCTGCTCCCGTGCCCTTTGTTCAGTCACAGCAGAGATGGCCACACCCACTCCTTCAGTGAGGGCAGAGTTCCAACCACCCTCAGCCCCGCCCCCTCTCCGCAGGTTACCATGGACTACAGAGGCTGCATCCTGAGGCCAGGGCGTTCCGAGAATGCCAAGGGCAGACATGATGACCTTAAATGATTTCCTCTTGTGTCAGGTTTGGTAAACTTTAGGAGCTAGGAAATGGTCCACTTTACAGAAATGTTCAAATTTACTGGCATTTCATATATTCTCTGCTATAACATTGTCCTGATTCTTTCTGTATATTCTTTACTTATGTTTTTGTTTTCCTTAATCAAAGTGTGTCTTTTCAATCTTTTCAAAGAAGATTCTTTGGACTTACTAAATCACCTCAATTTTATACGTTTTCTGTTGTATTATGTTCTGCTCATATCTTTATTTATCTTTTTTCTATGTTCTCAGGGTTTATTGTTTTGATCTTCTGATGTCAATTAAAACACTTGGTTATTCATTTTAATAAATATTTTACTTATAAAGATTTGAACTTTTGAAGATTCCAGCTTACTTGTAAGTTTCTAAGAGTCAGGTCCTCTCCATTGTTGCTGGCCTAAGTTTTAGTTCACCATATAGCAATGTATATATTGACCTATTTTCCCCTCGACTTTCTGTGATTCCCTACATCTCACCTTTCTTTGCAGACAAGCCATTTGAAATACCCTTAACTTATTTCACAGCCAATAAGTCATTGAAATAATGTGTATTTTTAGAGAAATCTTCTTATATAATTAGGCAGAAAATCTCACCTGCCATAGTTTTCAAAACAGCATAATTTCACTCTTCTCAATGCTTAATCTGTTGTATTACACAAGCTTTGAGTATTTAGCTTTATCAATGACATGTAGAGATCCTACCAGTCTTTGAAAACATCCTTGTTCCTTGTTTCAGGTCCAGTTTTATGTATATATTCTGCCTTGCACCTGATTATTCCAACAATTGATGGATGGCCTTGGGAATCTAATTCTGGTATTGATAGTCTTTACTGATTGTCTCCCCTCGTAGCTGATTTCTTCATTATTGTGTAAATTTAGATCATGAGCTCATGTTTAGCTAAACAGCTGACCTTGTAAGACGCTTAGGTGTGAACGCTCGTAAGCTTCAGGAGAAAGTCGGCAAAATTTATTTGTGTCCCTCCAATGAGTTGCCCACGAGGACACCGTTTTCTACAAGTGTTGGTCCAATACTCCCTCTAGAGGAAGGGGATTCCGACAGGGCTGATTGGCGGCCCCCGATCTGGGGCAGGGGCAGTGGGCAGCCTGTGGCCCGGGCAGGAGCCTCTTTGCATGTGTCCCTGGGACACATCTGCCTGCGAACTTCGGTCACCTGGCAGGAAGCTACGATGCCCAGACCTATGGTTAGCTGTGCAGCGAGGTGTACTGTGAGGACAGGTTCCACACACACTTCAAGTAAGAGGTCGGCCTGAGTGGAAAGGTGAGAGTTTGGGCAGCTGTGCAGACAAAGAAGGCGCCCTTTGGCCTGGGCCTAAATGCTTGTGACACCCCACTGGACCTGCCGTGCTCTGAGGGCCCTGCCGTGGGCCCCCTGCTCCCGTGCCCTTTGTTCAGTCACAGCAGAGATGGCCACACCCACTCCTTCAGTGAGGGCAGAGTTCCAACCACCCTCAGCCCCGCCCCCTCTCCGCAGGTTACCATGGACTACAGAGGCTGCATCCTGAGGCCAGGGCGTTCCGAGAATGCCAAGGGCAGACATGATGACCTTAAATGATTTCCTCTTGTGTCAGTTTTGGTAAACTTTAGGAGCTAGGAAATGGTCCACTTTACAGAAATGTTCAAATTTACTGGCATTTCATATATTCTCTGCTATAACATTGTCCTGATTCTTTCTGTATATTCTTTACTTATGTTTTTGTTTTCCTTAATCAAAGTGTGTCTTTTCAATCTTTTCAAAGAAGATTCTTTGGACTTACTAAATCACCTCAATTTTATACGTTTTCTGTTGTATTATGTTCTGCTCATATCTTTATTTATCTTTTTTCTATGTTCTCAGGGTTTATTGTTTTGATCTTCTGATGTCAATTAAAACACTTGGTTATTCATTTTAATAAATATTTTACTTATAAAGATTTGAACTTTTGAAGATTCCAGCTTACTTGTAAGTTTCTAAGAGTCAGGTCCTCTCCATTGTTGCTGGCCTAAGTTTTAGTTCACCATATAGCAATGTATATATTGACCTATTTTCCCCTCGACTTTCTGTGATTCCCTACATCTCACCTTTCTTTGCAGACAAGCCATTTGAAATACCCTTAACTTATTTCACAGCCAATAAGTCATTGAAATAATGTGTATTTTTAGAGAAATCTTCTTATATAATTAGGCAGAAAATCTCACCTGCCATAGTTTTCAAAACAGCATAATTTCACTCTTCTCAATGCTTAATCTGTTGTATTACACAAGCTTTGAGTATTTAGCTTTATCAATGACAGGTAGAGATCCTACCAGTCTTTGAAAACATCCTTGTTCCTTGTTTCAGGTGCAGTTTTATGTATATATTCTGCCTTGCACCTGATTATTCCAACAATTGATGGATGGCCTTGGGAATCTAATTCTGGTATTGATAGTCTTTACTGATTGTCTCCCCTCGTAGCTGATTTCTTCATTATTGTGTAAATTTAGATCATGAGCTCATGTTTAGCTAAACAGCTGACCTTGTAAGACGCTTAGGTGTGAACGCTCGTAAGCTTCAGGAGAAAGTCGGCAAAATTTATTTGTGTCCCTCCAATGAGTTGCCCACGAGGACACCGTTTTCTACAAGTGTTGGTCCAATACTCCCTCTAGAGGAAGGGGATTCCGACAGGGCTGATTGGCGGCCCCCGATCTGGGGCAGGGGCAGTGGGCAGCCTGTGGCCCGGGCAGGAGCCTCTTTGCATGTGTCCCTGGGACACATCTGCCTGCGAACTTCGGTCACCTGGCAGGAAGCTACGATGCCCAGACCTATGGTTAGCTGTGCAGCGAGGTGTACTGTGAGGACAGGTTCCACACACACTTCAAGTAAGAGGTCGGCCTGAGTGGAAAGGTGAGAGTTTGGGCAGCTGTGCAGACAAAGAAGGCGCCCTTTGGCCTGGGCCTAAATGCTTGTGACACCCCACTGGACCTGCCGTGCTCTGAGGGCCCTGCCGTGGGCCCCCTGCTCCCGTGCCCTTTGTTCAGTCACAGCAGAGATGGCCACACCCACTCCTTCAGTGAGGGCAGAGTTCCAACCACCCTCAGCCCCGCCCCCTCTCCGCAGGTTACCATGGACTACAGAGGCTGCATCCTGAGGCCAGGGCGTTCCGAGAATGCCAAGGGCAGACATGATGACCTTAAATGATTTCCTCTTGTGTCAGTTTTGGTAAACTTTAGGAGCTAGGAAATGGTCCACTTTACAGAAATGTTCAAATTTACTGGCATTTCATATATTCTCTGCTATAACATTGTCCTGATTCTTTCTGTATATTCTTTACTTATGTTTTTGTTTTCCTTAATCAAAGTGTGTCTTTTCAATCTTTTCAAAGAAGATTCTTTGGACTTACTAAATCACCTCAATTTTATACGTTTTCTGTTGTATTATGTTCTGCTCATATCTTTATTTATCTTTTTTCTATGTTCTCAGGGTTTATTGTTTTGATCTTCTGATGTCAATTAAAACACTTGGTTATTCATTTTAATAAATATTTTACTTATAAAGATTTGAACTTTTGAAGATTCCAGCTTACTTGTAAGTTTCTAAGAGTCAGGTCCTCTCCATTGTTGCTGGCCTAAGGTTTAGTACACCATATAGCAATGTATATATTGACCTATTTTCCCCTCGACTTTCTGTGATTCCCTACATCTCACCTTTCTTTGCAGACAAGCCATTTGAAATACCCTTAACTTATTTCACAGCCAATAAGTCACTGAAATAATGTGTATTTTTAGAGAAATCTTCTTATATAATTAGGCAGAAAATCTCACCTGCCATAGTTTTCAAAACAGCGTAATTTCACTCTTCTCAATGCTTAATCTGTTGTATTACACAACCTTTGAGTATTTAGCTTTATCAATGACATGTCCTTTAAAAATGTTTTGAGATCCTACCAGTCTTTGAAAACATCCTTGTTCCTTGTTTCAGTTCCAGTTTTATGTATATATTCTGCCTTGCACCTGATTATTCCAACAATTGATGGATGGCCTTGGGAATCTAATTCTGGTATTGATACTCTTTACTGATTGTCTCTCCTCGTAGCTGAATTCTTCATTATTGTGTAAATTTAGATCATGAGCTCATGTTTAGCTAAACAGCTGACCATGTAAGACGCTTACGTGTGAACGCTCGTAAGCTTCAGGAGAAAGTCAGCAAAATTTATTTGTGTCCCTGCAATGAGTTGCCCACGAGGACACCGTTTTCTACAAGTGTTGGTCCAATACTCCCTCTAGAGGAAGGGGACTCCGACAGGGCTGATTGGCGGCCCCCGAACTGGGGCAGGGGCAGTGGGCAGCCTGTGGCACGGGCTGGAGCCTCTTTGCATGTGTCCCTGGGACACATCTGCCTGCGAACTTCGGTCACCTGGCAGGAAGCTACGATGCCCAGACCTATGGTTAGCTGTGCAGCGAGGTGTACTGTGAGGACAGGTTCCACACACACTTCAAGTAAGAGGTCGGCCTGAGTGGAAAGGTGAGAGTTTGGGCAGCTGTGCAGACAAAGAAGGCGCCCTTTGGCCTGGGCCTAAATGCTTGTGACACCCCACTGGACCTGCCGTGCTCTGAGGGCCCTGCCCTGGGCCCCCTGCTCCCCTGCCCTTTGTTCACTCACAGCAGAGATGGCCACACCCACTCCTTCAGTGAGGGCAGAGTTCCAACCACCCTCAGCCCCGCCCCCTCTCCGCAGGTTACCCTGGACTACAGAGGCTGCATCCTGAGGCCAGGGCGTTCCGAGAATGCCAAGGGCAGACATGATGACCTTAAATGATTTCCTCTTGTGTCAGGTTTGGTAAACTTTAGGAGCTAGGAAATGGTCCACTTTACAGAAATGTTCAAATTTACTGGCATTTCATATATTCTCTGCTATAACATTGTCCTGATTCTTTCTGTATATTCTTTACTTATGTTTTTGTTTTCCTTAATCAAAGTGTGTCTTTTCAATCTTTTCAAAGAAGATTCTTTGGACTTACTAAATCACCTCAATTTTATACGTTTTCTGATGTATTAATTTCTGCTCATATCTTTATTTATCTTTTTTCTATGTTCTCAGGGTTTATTGTTTTGATCTTCTGATGTCAATTAAAACACTTGGTTATTCATTTTAATAAATATTTTACTTATAAAGATTTGAACTTTTGAAGATTCCAGCTTACTTGTAAGTTTCTAAGGGTCAGGTCCTCTCCACTGTTGCTGGCCTAAGGTTTAGTTCACCATATAGCAATGTATATATTGACCTATTTTCCCCTCGACTTTCTGTGATTCCCTACATCTCACCTTTCTTTGCAGACAAGCCATTTGAAATACCCTTAACTTATTTCACAGCCAATAAGTCATTGAAATAATGTGTATTTTTAGAGAAATCTTCTTATATAATTAGGCAGAAAATCTCACCTGCCATAGTTTTCAAAACAGCATAATTTCACTCTTCTCAATGCTTAATCTGTTGTATTACACAAGCTTTGAGTATTTAGCTTTATCAATGACATGTAGAGATCCTACCAGTCTTTGAAAACATCCTTGTTCCTTGTTTCAGGTCCAGTTTTATGTATATATTCTGCCTTGCACCTGATTATTCCAACAATTGATGGATGGCCTTGGGAATCTAATTCTGGTATTGATAGTCTTTACTGATTGTCTCCCCTCGTAGCTGATTTCTTCATTATTGTGTAAATTTAGATCATGAGCTCATGTTTAGCTAAACAGCTGACCTTGTAAGACGCTTAGGTGTGAACACTCGTAAGCTTCAGGAGAAAGTCGGCAAAATTTATTTGTGTCCCTCCAATGAGTTGCCCACGAGGACACCGTTTTCTACAAGTGTTGGTCCAATACTCCCTCTAGAGGAAGGGGATTCCGACAGGGCTGATTGGCGGCCCCCGATCTGGGGCAGGGGCAGTGGGCAGCCTGTGGCCCGGGCAGGAGCCTCTTTGCATGTGTCCCTGGGACACATCTGCCTGCGAACTTCGGTCACCTGGCAGGAAGCTACGATGCCCAGACCTATGGTTAGCTGTGCAGCGAGGTGTACTGTGAGGACAGGTTCCACACACACTTCAAGTAAGAGGTCGGCCTGAGTGGAAAGGTGAGAGTTTGGGCAGCTGTGCAGACAAAGAAGGCGCCCTTTGGCCTGGGCCTAAATGCTTGTGACACCCCACTGGACCTGCCGTGCTCTGAGGGCCCTGCCCTGGGCCCCCTGCTCCCGTGCCCTTTGTTCAGTCACAGCAGAGATGGCCACACCCACTCCTTCAGTGAGGGCAGAGTTCCAACCACCCTCAGCCCCGCCCCCTCTCCGCAGGTTACCATGGACTACAGAGGCTGCATCCTGAGGCCAGGGCGTTCCGAGAATGCCAGGGGCAGACATGATGACCTTAAATGATTTCCTCTTGTGTCAGTTTTGGTAAACTTTAGGAGCTAGGAAATGGTCCACTTTACAGAAATGTTCAAATTTACTGGCATTTCATATATTCTCTGCTATAACATTGTCCTGATTCTTTCTGTATATTCTTTACTTATGTTTTTGTTTTCCTTAATCAAAGTGTGTCTTTTCAATCTTTTCAAAGAAGATTCTTTGGACTTACTAAATCACCTCAATTTTATACGTTTTCTGTTGTATTATGTTCTGCTCATATCTTTATTTATCTTTTTTCTATGTTCTCAGGGTTTATTGTTTTGATCTTCTGATGTCAATTAAAACACTTGGTTATTCATTTTAATAAATATTTTACTTATAAAGATTTGAACTTTTGAAGATTCCAGCTTACTTGTAAGTTTCTAAGAGTCAGGTCCTCTCCATTGTTGCTGGCCTAAGTTTTAGTACACCATATAGCAATGTATATATTGACCTATTTTCCCCTCGACTTTCTGTGATTCCCTACATCTCACCTTTCTTTGCAGACAAGCCATTTGAAATACCCTTAACTTATTTCACAGCCAATAAGTCATTGAAATAATGTGTATTTTTAGAGAAATCTTCTTATATAATTAGGCAGAAAATCTCACCTGCCATAGTTTTCAAAACAGCATAATTTCACTCTTCTCAATGCTTAATCTGTTGTATTACACAACCTTTGAGTATTTAGCTTTATCAATGACATGTCCGTTAAAAATGTTTTGAGATCCTACCAGTCTTTGAAAACATCCTTGTTCCTTGTTTCAGTTCCAGTTTTATGTATATATTCTGCCTTGCACCTGATTATTCCAACAATTGAAGGATGGCCTTGGGAATCTAATTCTGGTATTGATACTCTTTACTGATTGTCTCTCCTCGTAGCTGATTTCTTCATTATTGTGTAAATTTAGATCATGAGCTCATGTTTAGCTAAACAGCTGATCTTGTAAGACGCTTACGTGTGAACGCTCGTAAGCTTCAGGAGAAAGTCAGCAAAATTTATTTGTGTCCCTCCAATGAGTTGCCCACGAGGACACCGTTTTCTACAAGTGTTGGTCCAATACTCCCTCTAGAGGAAGGGGACTCCGACAGGGCTGATTGGCGGCCCCCGAACTGGGGCAGGGGCAGTGGGCAGCCTGTGGCACGGGCTGGAGCCTCTTTGCATGTGTCCCTGGGACACATCTGCCTGCGAACTTCGGTCACCTGGCAGGAAGCTACGATGCCCAGACCTATGGTTAGCTGTGCAGCGAGGTGTACTGTGAGGACAGGTTCCACACACACTTCAAGTAAGAGGTCGGCCTGAGTGGAAAGGTGAGAGTTTGGGCAGCTGTGCAGACAAAGAAGGCGCCCTTTGGCCTGGGCCTAAATGCTTGTGACAGCCCACTGGACCTGCCGTGCTCTGAGGGCCCTGCCCTGGGCCCCCTGCTCCCCTGCCCTTTGTTCAGTCACAGCAGAGATGGCCACACCCACTCCTTCAGTGAGGGCAGAGTTCCAACCACCCTCAGCCCCGCCCCCTCTCCGCAGTTTACCCTGGACTACAGAGGCTGCATCCTGAGGCCAGGGCGGTCCGAGAATGCCAAGGGCAGACATGATGACCTTAAATGATTTCCTCTTGTGTCAGGTTTGGTAAACTTTAGGAGCTAGGAAATGGTCCACTTTACAGAAATGTTCAAATTTACTGGCATTTCATATATTCTCTGCTATAACATTGTCCTGATTCTTTCTGTATATTCTTTACTTATGTTTTTGTTTTCCTTAATCAAAGTGTGTCTTTTCAATCTTTTCAAAGAAGATTCTTTGGACTTACTAAATCACCTCAATTTTATACGTTTTCTGATGTATTAAGTTCTGCTCATATCTTTATTTATCTTTTTTCTATGTTCTCAGGGTTTATTGTTTTGATCTTCTGATGTCAATTAAAACACTTGGTTATTCATTTTAATAAATATTTTACTTATAAAGATTTGAACTTTTGAAGATTCCAGCTTACTTCTAAGTTTCTAAGGGTCAGGTCCTCTCCATTGTTGCTGGCCTAAGTTTTAGTTCACCATATAGCAATGTATATATTGACCTATTTTCCCCTCGACTTTCTGTGATTCCCTACATCTCACCTTTCTTTGCAGACAAGCCATTTGAAATACCCTTAACTTATTTCACAGCCAATAAGTCATTGAAATAATGTGTATTTTTAGAGAAATCTTCTTATATAATTAGGCAGAAAATCTCACCTGCCATAGTTTTCAAAACAGCATAATTTCACTCTTCTCAATGCTTAATCTGTTGTATTACACAACCTTTGAGTATTTAGCTTTATCAATGACATGTAGAGATCCTACCAGTCTTTGAAAACATCCTTGTTCCTTGTTTCAGGTCCAGTTTTATGTATATATTCTGCCTTGCACCTGATTATTCCAACAATTGATGGATGGCCTTGGGAATCTAATTCTGGTATTGATAGTCTTTACTGATTGTCTCCCCTCGTAGCTGATTTCTTCATTATTGTGTAAATTTAGATCATGAGCTCATGTTTAGCTAAACAGCTGACCTTGTAAGACGCTTAGGTGTGAACGCTCGTAAGCTTCAGGAGAAATTCGGCAAAATTTATTTGTGTCCCTCCAATGAGTTGCCCACGAGGACACCGTTTTCTACAAGTGTTGGTCCAATACTCCCTCTAGAGGAAGGGGACTCCGACAGGGCTGATTGGCGGCCCCCGATCTGGGGCAGGGGCAGTGGGCAGCCTGTGGCCCGGGCTGGAGCCTCTTTGCATGTGTCCCTGGGACACATCTGCCTGCGAACTTCGGTCACCTGGCAGGAAGCTACGATGCCCAGACCTATGGTTAGCTGTGCAGCGAGGTGTACTGTGAGGACAGGTTCCACACACACTTCAAGTAAGAGGTCGGCCTGAGTGGAAAGGTGAGAGTTTGGGCAGCTGTGCAGACAAAGAAGGCGCCCTTTGGCCTGGGCCTAAATGCTTTTGACACCCCACTGGACCTGCCGTGCTCTGAGGGCCATGCCCTGGGCCCCCTGCTCCCGTGCCCTTTGTTCAGTCACAGCAGAGATGGCCACACCCACTCCTTCAGTGAGGGCAGAGTTCCAACCACCCTCAGCCCCGCCCCCTCTCCGCAGGTTACCATGGACTACAGAGGCTGCATCCTGAGGCCAGGGCGTTCCGAGAATGCCAAGGGCAGACATGATGACCTTAAATGATTTCCTCTTGTGTCAGGTTTGGTAAACTTTAGGAGCTAGGAAATGGTCCACTTTACAGAAATGTTCAAATTTACTGGCATTTCATATATTCTCTGCTATAACATTGTCCTGATTCTTTCTGTATATTCTTTACTTATGTTTTTGTTTTCCTTAATCAAAGTGTGTCTTTTCAATCTTTTCAAAGAAGATTCTTTGGACTTACTAAATCACCTCAATTTTATACGTTTTCTGTTGTATTAATTTCTGCTCATATCTTTATTTATCTTTTTTCTATGTTCTCAGGGTTTATTGTTTTGATCTTCTGATGTCAATTAAAACACTTGGTTATTCATTTTAATAAATATTTTACTTATAAAGATTTGAACTTTTGAAGATTCCAGCTTACTTGTAAGTTTCTAAGAGTCAGGTCCTCTCCATTGTTGCTGGCCTAAGTTTTAGTACACCATATAGCAATGTATATATTGACCTATTTTCCCCTCGACTTTAGGTGATTCCCTACATCTCACCTTTCTTTGCAGACAAGCCATTTGAAATACCCTTAACTTATTTCACAGCCAATAAGTCATTGAAATAATGTGTATTTTTAGAGAAATCTTCTTATATAATTAGGCAGAAAATCTCACCTGCCATAGTTTTCAAAACAGCATAATTTCACTCTTCTCAATGCTTAATCTGTTGTATTACACAACCTTTGAGTATTTAGCTTTATCAATGACATGTCCTTTAAAAATGTTTTAGAGATCCTACCAGTCTTTGAAAACATCCTTGTTCCTTGTTTCAGTTCCAGTTTTATGTATATATTCTGCCTTGCACCTGATTATTCCAACAATTGATGGATGGCCTTGGGAATCTAATTCTGGTATTGATACTTTTTACTGATTGTCTCTCCTCGTAGCTGATTTCTTCATTATTGTGTAAATTTAGATCATGAGCTCATGTTTAGCTAAACAGCTGACCATGTAAGACGCTTACGTGTGAACGCTCGTAAGCTTCAGGAGAAAGTCAGCAAAATTTATTTGTGTCCCTCCAATGAGTTGCCCACGAGGACACCGTTTTCTACAAGTGTTGGTCCAATACTCCCTCTAGAGGAAGGGGATTCCGACAGGGCTGATTGGCGGCCCCCGAACTGGGGCAGGGGCAGTGGGCAGCCTGTGGCACGGGCTGGAGCCTCTTTGCATGTGTCCCTGGGACACATCTGCCTGCGAACTTCGGTCACCTGGCAGGAAGCTACGATGCCCAGACCTATGGTTAGCTGTGCAGCAAGGTGTACTGTGAGGACAGGTTCCACACACACTTTAAGTAAGAGGTCGGCCTGAGTGGAAAGGTGAGAGTTTGGGCAGCTGTGCAGACAAAGAAGGCGCCCTTTGGCCTGGGCCTAAATGCTTGTGACACCCCACTGGACCTGCCGTGCTCTGAGGGCCCTGCCCTGGGCCCCCTGCTCCCCTGCCCTTTGTTCAGTCACAGCAGAGATGGCCACACCCACTCCTTCAGTGAGGCCAGAGTTCCAACCGCCCTCAGCCCCGCCCCCTCTCCGCAGGTTACCCTGGACTACAGAGGCTGCATCCTGAGGCCAGGGCGTTCCGAGAATGCCAAGGGCAGACATGATGACCTTAAATGATTTCCTCTTGTGTCAGGTTTGGTAAACTTTAGGAGCTAGGAAATGGTCCACTTTACAGAAATGTTCAAATTTACTGGCATTTCATATATTCTCTGCTATAACATTGTCCTGATTCTTTCTGTATATTCTTTACTTATGTTTTTGTTTTCCTTAATCAAAGTGTGTCTTTTCAATCTTTTCAAAGAAGATTCTTTGGACTTACTAAATCACCTGAATTTTATACGTTTTCTGTTGTATTAATTTCTGCTCATATCTTTATTTATCTTTTTTCTATGTTCTCAGGGTTTATTGTTTTGATCTTCTGATGTCAATTAAAACACTTGGTTATTCATTTTAATAAATATTTTACTTATAAAGATTTGTACTTTTGAAGATTCCAGCTTACTTGTAAGTTTCTAAGAGTCAGGTCCTCTCCATTGTTGCTGGCCTAAGTTTTAGTACACCATATAGCAATGTATATATTGACCTATTTTCCCCTCGACTTTAGGTGATTCCCTACATCTCACCTTTCTTTGCAGACAAGCCATTTGAAATACCCTTAACTTATTTCACAGCCAATAAGTCATTGAAATAATGTGTATTTTTAGAGAAATCTTCTTATATAATTAGGCAGAAAATCTCACCTGCCATAGTTTTCAAAACAGCATAATTTCACTCTTCTCAATGCTTAATCTGTTGTATTACACAACCTTTGAGTATTTAGCTTTATCAATGACATGTCCTTTAAAAATGTTTTAGAGATCCTACCAGTCTTTGAAAACATCCTTGTTCCTTGTTTCAGTTCCAGTTTTATGTATATATTCTGCCTTGCACCTGATTATTCCAACAATTGATGGATGGCCTTGGGAATCTAATTCTGGTATTGATACTTTTTACTGATTGTCTCTCCTCGTAGCTGATTTCTTCATTATTGTGTAAATTTAGATCATGAGCTCATGTTTAGCTAAACAGCTGACCATGTAAGACGCTTACGTGTGAACGCTCGTAAGCTTCAGGAGAAAGTCAGCAAAATTTATTTGTGTCCCTCCAATGAGTTGCCCACGAGGACACCGTTTTCTACAAGTGTTGGTCCAATACTCCCTCTAGAGGAAGGGGACTCCGACAGGGCTGATTGGCGGCCCCCGAACTGGGGCAGGGGCAGTGGGCAGCCTGTGGCACGGGCTGGAGCCTCTTTGCATGTGTCCCTGGGACACATCTGCCTGCGAACTTCGGTCACCTGGCAGGAAGCTACGATGCCCAGACCTATGGTTAGCTGTGCAGCAAGGTGTACTGTGAGGACAGGTTCCACACACACTTCAAGTAAGAGGTCGGCCTGAGTGGAAAGGTGAGAGTTTGGGCAGCTGTGCAGACAAAGAAGGCGCCCTTTGGCCTGGGCCTAAATGCTTGTGACACCCCACTGGACCTGCCGTGCTCTGAGGGCCCTGCCCTGGGCCCCCTGCTCCCCTGCCCTTTGTTCAGTCACAGCAGAGATGGCCACACCCACTCCTTCAGTGAGGCCAGAGTTCCAACCGCCCTCAGCCCCGCCCCCTCTCCGCAGGTTACCCTGGACTACAGAGGCTGCATCCTGAGGCCAGGGCGTTCCGAGAATGCCAAGGGCAGACATGATGACCTTAAATGATTTCCTCTTGTGTCAGGTTTGGTAAACTTTAGGAGCTAGGAAATGGTCCACTTTACAGAAATGTTCAAATTTACTGGCATTTCATATATTCTCTGCTATAACATTGTCCTGATTCTTTCTGTATATTCTTTACTTATGTTTTTGTTTTCCTTAATCAAAGTGTGTCTTTTCAATCTTTTCAAAGAAGATTCTTTGGACTTACTAAATCACCTCAATTTTATACGTTTTCTGATGTATTAAGTTCTGCTCATATCTTTATTTATCTTTTTTTCTATGTTCTCAGGATTTATTGTTTTGATCTTCTGATGTCAATTAAAACACTTGGTTATTCATTTTAATAAATATTTTACTTATAAAGATTTGAACTTTTGAAGATTCCAGCTTACTTGTAAGTTTCTACGGGTCAGGTCCTCTCCATTGTTGCTGGCCTAAGTTTTAGTACACCATATAGCAATGTATATATTGACCTATTTTCCCCTCGACTTTAGGTGATTCCCTACATCTCACCTTTCTTTGCAGACAAGCCATTTGAAATACCCTTAACTTATTTCACAGCCAGTAAGTCATTGAAATAATGTGTATTTTTAGAGAAATCTTCTTATATAATTAGGCAGAAAATCTCACCTGCCATAGTTTTCAAAACAGCATAATTTCACTCTTCTCAATGCTTAATCTGTTGTATTACACAACCTTTGAGTATTTAGCTTTATCAATGACATGTCCTTTAAAAATGTTTTAGAGATCCTACCAGTCTTTGAAAACATCCTTGTTCCTTGTTTCAGTTCCAGTTTTATGTATATATTCTGCCTTGCACCTGATTATTCCAACAATTGATGGATGGCCTTGGGAATCTAATTCTGGTATTGATAGTCTTTACTGATTGTCTCCCCTCGTAGCTGATTTCTTCATTATTGTGTAAATTTAGATCATGAGCTCATGTTTAGCTAAACAGCTGACCTTGTAAGACGCTTAGGTGTGAACGCTCGTAAGCTTCCGCAGAAAGACGGCAAAGATTTATTTGTGTCCCTCCAATGAGTTGCCCACGAGGAAACCGTTTTCTACAAGTGTTGGTCCAATACTCCCTCTAGAGGAAGGGGACTCCGACAGGGATGATTGGCGGCCCCTGATCTGGGGCAGGGGCAGTGGGCAGCCTGTGGCCCGGGCTGGAGCCTCTTTGCATGTGTCCCTGGGACACATCTGCCTGCGAACTTCGGTCACCTGGCAGGAAGCTACGATGCCCAGACCTATGGTTAGCTGTGCAGCGAGGTGTACTGTGAGGACAGGTTCCACACACACTTCAAGTAAGAGGTCGGCCTGAGTGGAAAGGTGAGAGTTTGGGCAGCTGTGCAGACAAAGAAGGCGCCCTTTGGCCTGGGCCTAAATGCTTGTGACAGCCCACTGGACCTGCCGTCCTCTGAGGCCCTGCCCTGGGCCCCCTGCTCCCCTGCCCTTTGTTCAGTCACAGCAGAGATGGCCACACCCACTCCTTCAGTGAGGGCAGAGTTCCAACCACCCTCAGCCCCGCCCCCTCTCCGCAGTTTACCCTGGACTACAGAGGCTGCATCCTGAGGCCAGGGCGGTCCGAGAATGCCAAGGGCAGACATGATGACCTTAAATGATTTCCTCTTGTGTCAGGTTTGGTAAACTTTAGGAGCTAGGAAATGGTCCACTTTACAGAAATGTTCAAATTTACTGGCATTTCATATATTCTCTGCTATAACATTGTCCTGATTCTTTCTGTATATTCTTTACTTATGTTTTTGTTTTCCTTAATCAAAGTGTGTCTTTTCAATCTTTTCAAAGAAGATTCTTTGGACTTACTAAATCACCTCAATTTTATACGTTTTCTGATGTATTAAGTTCTGCTCATATCTTTATTTATCTTTTTTCTATGTTCTCAGGGTTTATTGTTTTGATCTTCTGATGTCAATTAAAACACTTGGTTATTCATTTTAATAAATATTTTACTTATAAAGATTTGAACTTTTGAAGATTCCAGCTTACTTCTAAGTTTCTAAGGGTCAGGTCCTCTCCATTGTTGCTGGCCTAAGTTTTAGTTCACCATATAGCAATGTATATATTGACCTATTTTCCCCTCGACTTTCTGTGATTCCCTACATCTCACCTTTCTTTGCAGACAAGCCATTTGAAATACCCTTAACTTATTTCACAGCCAATAAGTCATTGAAATAATGTGTATTTTTAGAGAAATCTTCTTATATAATTAGGCAGAAAATCTCACCTGCCATAGTTTTCAAAACAGCATAATTTCACTCTTCTCAATGCTTAATCTGTTGTATTACACAACCTTTGAGTATTTAGCTTTATCAATGACATGTAGAGATCCTACCAGTCTTTGAAAACATCCTTGTTCCTTGTTTCAGGTCCAGTTTTATGTATATATTCTGCCTTGCACCTGATTATTCCAACAATTGATGGATGGCCTTGGGAATCTAATTCTGGTATTGATAGTCTTTACTGATTGTCTCCCCTCGTAGCTGATTTCTTCATTATTGTGTAAATTTAGATCATGAGCTCATGTTTAGCTAAACAGCTGACCTTGTAAGACGCTTAGGTGTGAACGCTCGTAAGCTTCAGGAGAAATTCGGCAAAATTTATTTGTGTCCCTCCAATGAGTTACCCACGAGGACACCGTTTTCTACAAGTGTTGGTCCAATACTCCCTCTAGAGGAAGGGGACTCCGACAGGGCTGATTGGCGGCCCCCGATCTGGGGCAGGGGCAGTGGGCAGCCTGTGGCCCGGGCTGGAGCCTCTTTGCATGTGTCCCTGGGACACATCTGCCTGCGAACTTCGGTCACCTGGCAGGAAGCTACGATGCCCAGACCTATGGTTAGCTGTGCAGCGAGGTGTACTGTGAGGACAGGTTCCACACACACTTCAAGTAAGAGGTCGGCCTGAGTGGAAAGGTGAGAGTTTGGGCAGCTGTGCAGACAAAGAAGGCGCCCTTTGGCCTGGGCCTAAATGCTTTTGACACCCCACTGGACCTGCCGTGCTCTGAGGGCCATGCCCTGGGCCCCCTGCTCCCGTGCCCTTTGTTCAGTCACAGCAGAGATGGCCACACCCACTCCTTCAGTGAGGGCAGAGTTCCAACCACCCTCAGCCCCGCCCCCTCTCCGCAGGTTACCATGGACTACAGAGGCTGCATCCTGAGGCCAGGGCGTTCCGAGAATGCCAAGGGCAGACATGATGACCTTAAATGATTTCCTCTTGTGTCAGGTTTGGTAAACTTTAGGAGCTAGGAAATGGTCCACTTTACAGAAATGTTCAAATTTACTGGCATTTCATATATTCTCTGCTATAACATTGTCCTGATTCTTTCTGTATATTCTTTACTTATGTTTTTGTTTTCCTTAATCAAAGTGTGTCTTTTCAATCTTTTCAAAGAAGATTCTTTGGACTTACTAAATCACCTGAATTTTATACGTTTTCTGTTGTATTAATTTCTGCTCATATCTTTATTTATCTTTTTTCTATGTTCTCAGGGTTTATTGTTTTGATCTTCTGATGTCAATTAAAACACTTGGTTATTCATTTTAATAAATATTTTACTTATAAAGATTTGAACTTTTGAAGATTCCAGCTTACTTGTAAGTTTCTAAGAGTCAGGTCCTCTCCATTGTTGCTGGCCTAAGTTTTAGTACACCATATAGCAATGTATATATTGACCTATTTTCCCCTCGACTTTCTGTGATTCCCTACATCTCACCTTTCTTTGCAGACAAGCCATTTGAAATACCCTTAACTTATTTCACAGCCAATAAGTCATTGAAATAATGTGTATTTTTAGAGAAATCTTCTTATATAATTAGGCAGAAAATCTCACCTGCCATAGTTTTCAAAACAGCATAATTTCACTCTTCTCAATGCTTAATCTGTTGTATTACACAACCTTTGAGTATTTAGCTTTATCAATGACATGTCCTTTAAAAATGTTTTAGAGATCCTACCAGTCTTTGAAAACATCCTTGTTCCTTGTTTCAGTTCCAGTTTTATGTATATATTCTGCCTTGCACCTGATTATTCCAACAATTGATGGATGGCCTTGGGAATCTCATTCTGGTATTGATACTTTTTACTGATTGTCTCTCCTCGTAGCTGATTTCTTCATTATTGTGTAAATTTAGATCATGAGCTCATGTTTAGCTAAACAGCTGACCATGTAAGACGCTTACGTGTGAACGCTCGTAAGCTTCAGGAGAAAGTCAGCAAAATTTATTTGTGTCCCTCCAATGAGTTGCCCACGAGGACACCGTTTTCTACAAGTGTTGGTCCAATACTCCCTCTAGAGGAAGGGGACTCCGACAGGGCTGATTGGCGGCCCCCGAACTGGGGCAGGGGCAGTGGGCAGCCTGTGGCACGGGCTGGAGCCTCTTTGCATGTGTCCCTGGGACACATCTGCCTGCGAACTTCGGTCACCTGGCAGGAAGCTACGATGCCCAGACCTATGGTTAGCTGTGCAGCAAGGTGTACTGTGAGGACAGGTTCCACACACACTTCAAGTAAGAGGTCGGCCTGAGTGGAAAGGTGAGAGTTTGGGCAGCTGTGCAGACAAAGAAGGCGCCCTTTGGCCTGGGCCTAAATGCTTGTGACACCCCACTGGACCTGCCGTGCTCTGAGGGCCCTGCCCTGGGCCCCCTGCTCCCCTGCCCTTTGTTCAGTCACAGCAGAGATGGCCACACCCACTCCATCAGTGAGGGCAGAGTTCCAACCACCCTCAGCCCCGCCCCCTCTCCGCAGGTTACCATGGACTACAGAGGCTGCATCCTGAGGCCAGGGCGTTCCGAGAATGCCAAGGGCAGACATGATGACCTTAAATGATTTCCTCTTGTGTCAGGTTTGGTAAACATTAGGAGCTAGGAAATGGTCCAATTTACAGAAATGTTCAAATTTACTGGCATTTCATATATTCTCTGCTATAACATTGTCCTGATTCTTTCTGTATATTCTTTACTTATGTTTTTGTTTTCCTTAATCAAAGTGTGTCTTTTCAATCTTTTCAAAGAAGATTCTTTGGACTTACTAAATCACCTCAATTTTATACGTTTTCTGATGTATTAAGTTCTGCTCATATCTTTATTTATCTTTTTTCTATGTTCTCAGGGTTTATTGTTTTGATCTTCTGATGTCAATTAAAACACTTGGTTATTCATTTTAATAAATATTTTACTTATAAAGATTTGAACTTTTGAAGATTCCAGCTTACTTCTAAGTTTCTAAGGGTCAGGTCCTCTCCATTGTTGCTGGCCTAAGTTTTAGTTCACCATATAGCAATGTATATATTGACCTATTTTCCCCTCGACTTTCTGTGATTCCCTACATCTCACCTTTCTTTGCAGACAAGCCATTTAAAATACCCTTAACTTATTTCACAGCCAATAAGTCATTGAAATAATGTGTATTTTTAGAGAAATCTTCTTATATAATTAGGCAGAAAATCTCACCTGCCATAGTTTTCAAAACAGCATAATTTCACTCTTCTCAATGCTTAATCTGTTGTATTACACAACCTTTGAGTATTTAGCTTTATCAATGACATGTAGAGATCCTACCAGTCTTTGAAAACATCCTTGTTCCTTGTTTCAGGTCCAGTTTTATGTATATATTCTGCCTTGCACCTGATTATTCCAACAATTGATGGATGGCCTTGGGAATCTAATTCTGGTATTGATAGTCTTTACTGATTGTCTCCCCTCGTAGCTGATTTCTTCATTATTGTGTAAATTTAGATCATGAGCTCATGTTTAGCTAAACAGCTGACCTTGTAAGACGCTTAGGTGTGAACGCTCGTAAGCTTCAGGAGAAATTCGGCAAAATTTATTTGTGTCCCTCCAATGAGTTGCCCACGAGGACACCGTTTTCTACAAGTGTTGGTCCAATACTCCCTCTAGAGGAAGGGGATTCCGACAGGGCTGATTGGCGGCACCCGATCTGGGGCAGGGGCAGTGGGCAGCCTGTGGCCCGGGCTGGAGCCTCTTTGCATGTGTCCCTGGGACACATCTGCCTGCGAACTTCGGTCACCTGGCAGGAAGCTACGATGCCCAGACCTATGGTTAGCTGTGCAGCGAGGTGTACTGTGAGGACAGGTTCCACACACACTTCAAGTAAGAGGTCGGCCTGAGTGGAAAGGTGAGAGTTTGGGCAGCTGTGCAGACAAAGAAGGCGCCCTTTGGCCTGGGCCTAAATGCTTTTGACACCCCACTGGACCTGCCGTGCTCTGAGGGCCATGCCCTGGGCCCCCTGCTCCCGTGCCCTTTGTTCAGTCACAGCAGAGATGGCCACACCCACTCCTTCAGTGAGGGCAGAGTTCCAACCACCCTCAGCCCCGCCCCCTCTCCGCAGGTTACCATGGACTACAGAGGCTGCATCCTGAGGCCAGGGCGTTCCGAGAATGCCAAGGGCAGACATGATGACCTTAAATGATTTCCTCTTGTGTCAGGTTTGGTAAACTTTAGGAGCTAGGAAATGGTCCACTTTACAGAAATGTTCAAATTTACTGGCATTTCATATATTCTCTGCTATAACATTGTCCTGATTCTTTCTGTATATTCTTTACTTATGTTTTTGTTTTCCTTAATCAAAGTGTGTCTTTTCAATCTTTTCAAAGAAGATTCTTTGGACTTACTAAATCACCTGAATTTTATACGTTTTCTGTTGTATTAATTTTTGCTCATATCTTTATTTATCTTTTTTCTATGTTCTCAGGGTTTATTGTTTTGATCTTCTGATGTCAATTAAAACACTTGGTTATTCATTTTAATAAATATTTTACTTATAAAGATTTGAACTTTTGAAGATTCCAGCTTACTTGTAAGTTTCTAAGAGTCAGGTCCTCTCCATTGTTGCTGGCCTAAGTTTTAGTACACCATATAGCAATGTATATATTGACCTATTTTCCCCTCGACTTTCTGTGATTCCCTACATCTCACCTTTCTTTGCAGACAAGCCATTTGAAATACCCTTAACTTATTTCACAGCCAATAAGTCATTGAAATAATGTGTATTTTTAGAGAAATCTTCTTATATAATTAGGCAGAAAATCTCACCTGCCATAGTTTTCAAAACAGCATAATTTCACTCTTCTCAATGCTTAATCTGTTGTATTACACAACCTTTGAGTATTTAGCTTTATCAATGACATGTCCTTTAAAAATGTTTTAGAGATCCTACCAGTCTTTGAAAACATCCTTGTTCCTTGTTTCAGTTCCAGTTTTATGTATATATTCTGCCTTGCACCTGATTATTCCAACAATTGATGGATGGCCTTGGGAATCTAATCCTGGTATTGATACTCTTTACTGATTGTCTCTCCTCGTAGCTGATTTCTTCATTATTGTGTAAATTTAGATCATGAGCTCATGTTTAGCTAAACAGCTGACCATGTAAGACGCTTACGTGTGAACGCTCGTAAGCTTCAGGAGAAAGTCAGCAAAATTTATTTGTGTCCCTCCAATGAGTTGCCCACGAGGACACCGTTTTCTACAAGTGTTGGTCCAATACTCCCTCTAGAGGAAGGGGACTCCGACAGGGCTGATTGGCGGCCCCCGAACTGGGGCAGGGGCAGTGGGCAGCCTGTGGCACGGGCTGGAGCCTCTTTGCATGTGTCCCTGGGACACATCTGCCTGCGAACTTCGGTCACCTGGCAGGAAGCTACGATGCCCAGACCTATGGTTAGCTGTGCAGCAAGGTGTACTGTGAGGACAGGTTCCACACACACTTCAAGTAAGAGGTCGGCCTGAGTGGAAAGGTGAGAGTTTGGGCAGCTGTGCAGACAAAGAAGGCGCCCTTTGGCCTGGGCCTAAATGCTTGTGACACCCCACTGGACCTGCCGTGCTCTGAGGGCCCTGCCCTGGGCCCCCTGCTCCCCTGCCCTTTGTTCAGTCACAGCAGAGATGGCCACACCCACTCCTTCAGTGAGGGCAGAGTTCCAACCACCCTCAGCCCCGCCCCCTCTCCGCAGGTTACCATGGACTACAGAGGCTGCATCCTGAGGCCAGGGCGTTCCGAGAATGCCAAGGGCAGACATGATGACCTTAAATGATTTCCTCTTGTGTCAGGTTTGGTAAACATTAGGAGCTAGGAAATGGTCCAATTTACAGAAATGTTCAAATTTACTGGCATTTCATATATTCTCTGCTATAACATTGTCCTGATTCTTTCTGTATATTCTTTACTTATGTTTTTGTTTTCCTTAATCAAAGTGTGTCTTTTCAATCTTTTCAAAGAAGATTCTTTGGACTTACTAAATCACCTCAATTTTATACGTTTTCTGATGTATTAAGTTCTGCTCATATCTTTATTTATCTTTTTTCTATGTTCTCAGGGTTTATTGTTTTGATCTTCTGATGTCAATTAAAACACTTGGTTATTCATTTTAATTAATATTTTACTTATAAAGATTTGAACTTTTGAAGATTCCAGCTTACTTGTAAGTTTCTAAGGGTCAGGTCCTCTCCATTGTTGCTGGCCTAAGGTTTAGTTCACCATATAGCAATGTATATATTGACCTATTTTCCCCTCGACTTTCTGTGATACCCTACATCTCACCTTTCTTTGCAGACAAGCCATTTGAAATACCCTTAACTTATTTCACAGCCAATAAGTCATTGAAATAATGTGTATTTTTAGAGAAATCTTCTTATATAATTAGGCAGAAAATCTCACCTGCCATAGTTTTCAAAACAGCATAATTTCACTCTTCTCAATGCTTAATCTGTTGTATTACACAACCTTTGAGTATTTAGCTTTATCAATGACATGTCCTTTAAAAATGTTTTAGAGATCCTACCAGTCTTTGAAAACATCCTTGTTCCTTGTTTCAGGTCCAGTTTTATGTATATATTCTGCCTTGCACCTGATTATTCCAACAATTGATGGATGGCCTTGGGAATCTAATTCTGGTATTGATACTCTTTACTGATTGTCTCTCCTCGTAGCTGATTTCTTCATTATTGTGTAAATTTAGATCATGAGCTCATGTTTAGCTAAACAGCTGACCATGTAAGACGCTTACGTGTGAACGCTCGTAAGCTTCAGGAGAAAGTCAGCAAAATTTATTTGTGTCCCTGCAATGAGTTGCCCACGAGGACACCGTTTTCTACAAGTGTTGGTCCAATACTCCCTCTAGAGGAAGGGGACTCCGACAGGGCTGATTGGCGGCCCCCGAACTGGGGCAGGGGCAGTGGGCAGCCTGTGGCACGGGCTGGAGCCTCTTTGCATGTGTCCCTGGGACACATCTGCCTGCGAACTTCGGTCACCTGGCAGGAAGCTACGATGCCCAGACCTATGGTTAGCTGTGCAGCGAGGTGTACTGTGAGGACAGGTTCCACACACACTTCAAGTAAGAGGTCGGCCTGAGTGGAAAGGTGAGAGTTTGGGCAGCTGTGCAGACAAAGAAGGCGCCCTTTGGCCTGGGCCTAAATGCTTGTGACACCCCACTGGACCTGCCGTGCTCTGAGGGCCCTGCCCTGGGCCCCCTGCTCCCCTGCCCTTTGTTCAGTCACAGCAGAGATGGCCACACCCACTCCTTCAGTGAGGGCAGAGTTCCAACCACCCTCAGCCCCGCCCCCTCTCCGCAGGTTACCATGGACTACAGAGGCTGCATCCTGAGGCCAGGGCGTTCCGAGAATGCCAAGGGCAGACATGATGACCTTAAATGATTTCCTCTTGTGTCAGGTTTGGTAAACATTAGGAGCTAGGAAATGGTCCACTTTACAGAAATGTTCAAATTTACTGGCATTTCATATATTCTCTGCTATAACATTGTCCTGATTCTTTCTGTATATTCTTTACTTATGTTTTTGTTTTCCTTAATCAAAGTGTGTCTTTTCAATCTTTTCAAAGAAGATTCTTTGGACTTACTAAATCACCTCAATTTTATACGTTTTCTGATGTATTAAGTTCTGCTCATATCTTTATTTATCTTTTTTCTATGTTCTCAGGGTTTATTGTTTTGATCTTCTGATGTCAATTAAAACACTTGGTTATTCATTTTAATAAATATTTTACTTATAAAGATTTGAACTTTTGAAGATTCCAGCTTACCTGTAAGTTTCTAAGAGTCAGGTCCTCTCCATTGTTGCTGGCCTAAGTTTTAGTACACCATATAGCAATGTATATATTGACCTATTTTCCCCTCGACTTTAGGTGATTCCCTACATCTCACCTTTCTTTGCAGACAAGCCACTTGAAATACCCTTAACTTATTTCACAGCCAATAAGTCATTGAAATAATGTGTATTTTTAGAGAAATCTTCTTATATAATTAGGCAGAAAATCTCACCTGCCATAGTTTTCAAAACAGCATAATTTCACTCTTCTCAATGCTTAATCTGTTGTATTACACAACCTTTGAGTATTTAGCTTTATCAATGACATGTAGAGATCCTACCAGTCTTTGAAAACATCCTTGTTCCTTGTTTCAGGTCCAGTTTTATGTATATATTCTGCCTTGCACCTGATTATTCCAACAATTGATTGATGGCCTTGGGAATCTAATTCTGGTATTGATAGTCTTTACGGATTGTCTCCCCTCGTAGCTGATTTCTTCATTATTGTGTAAATATAGATCATGAGCTCATGTTTAGCTAAACAGCTGACCTTGTAAGACGCTTAGGTGTGAACGCTCGTAAGCTTCAGGAGAAAGTCGGCAAAATTTATTTGTGTCCCTCCAATGAGTTGCCCACGAGGACACCGTTTTCTACAAGTGTTGGTCCAATACTCCCTCTAGAGGAAGGGGACTCCGACAGGGCTGATTGGCTGCCCCCGATCTGGGACAGGGGCAGTGGGCAGCCTGTGGGCCGGGCAGGAGCCTCTTTGCATGTGTCCCTGGGACACATCTGCCTGCGAACTTCGGTCACCTGGCAGGAAGCTACGATGCCGAGACCTATGGTTAGCTGTGCAGCGAGGTGTACTGTGAGGACAGGTTCCACACACACTTCAAGTAAGAGGTCGGCCTGAGTGGAAAGGTGAGAGTTTGGGCAGCTGTGCAGACAAAGAAGGCGCCCTTTGTCCTGGGCCTAAATGCTTGTGACACCCCACTGGACCTGCCGTGCTCTGAGGGCCCTGCCCTGGGCCCCCTGCTCCCCTGCCCTTTGTTCAGTCACAGCAGAGATGGCCACACCCACTCCTTCAGTGAGGCCAGAGTTCCAACCACCCTCAGCCCCGCCCCCTCTCCGCAGGTTACCATGGACTACAGAGGCTGCATCCTGAGGCCAGGGCGTTCCGAGAATGCCAAGGGCAGACATGATGACCTTAAATGATTTCCTCTTGTGTCAGGTTTGGTAAACTTTAGGAGCTAGGAAATGGTCCACTTTACAGAAATGTTCAAATTTACTGGCATTTCATATATTCTCTGCTATAACATTGTCCTGATTCTTTCTGTATATTCTTTACTTATGTTTTTGTTTTCCTTAATCAAAGTGTGTCTTTTCAATCTTTTCAAAGAAGATTCTTTGGACTTACTAAATCACCTCAATTTTATACGTTTTCTGTTGTATTAATTTCTGCTCATATCTTTATTTATCTTTTTTCTATATTCTCAGGGTTTATTGTTATGATCTTCTGATGTCAATTAAAACACTTGGTTATTCATTTTAATAAATATTTTACTTATAAATATTTGAACTTTTGAAGATTCCAGATTACTTGTAAGTTTCTAAGAGTCAGGTCCTCTCCATTGTTGCTGGCCTAAGTTTTAGTACACCATATAGCAATGTATATATTGACCTATTTTCCCCTCGACTTTCTGTGATTCCCTACATCTCACCTTTCTTTGCAGACAAGCCATTTGAAATACCCTTAACTTATTTCACAGCCAATAAGTCATTGAAATAATGTGTATTTTTAGAGAAATCTTCTTATATAATTAGGCAGAAAATCTCACCTGCCATAGTTTTCAAAACAGCATAATTTCACTCTTCTCAATGCTTAATCTGTTGTATTACACAACCTTTGAGTATTTAGCTTTATCAATGACATGTCCTTTAAAAATGTTTTGAGATCCTACCAGTCTTTGAAAACATCCTTGTTCCTTGTTTCAGTTCCAGTTTTATGTATATATTCTGCCTTGCACCTGATTATTCCAACAATTGAAGGATGGCCTTGGGAATCTAATTCTGGTATTGATACTCTTTACTGATTGTCTCTCCTCGTAGCTGATTTCTTCATTATTGTGTAAATTTAGATCATGAGCTCATGTTTAGCTAAACAGCTGATCTTGTAAGACGCTTACGTGTGAACGCTCGTAAGCTTCAGGAGAAAGTCAGCAAAATTTATTTGTGTCCCTCCAATGAGTTGCCCACGAGGACACCGTTTTCTACAAGTGTTGGTCCCATACTCCCTCTAGAGGAAGGGGACTCCGACAGGGCTGATTGGTGGCCCCCGATCTGGGGCAGGGGCAGTGGGCAGCCTGTGGCACGGGCTGGAGCCTCTTTGCATGTGTCCCTGGGACACATCTGCCTGCGAACTTCGGTCACCTGGCAGGAAGCTACGATGCCCAGACCTATGGTTAGCTGTGCAGCGAGGTGTACTGTGAGGACAGGTTCCACACACACTTCAAGTAAGAGGTCGGCCTGAGTGGAAAGGTGAGAGTTTGGGCAGCTGTGCAGACAAAGAAGGCGCCCTTTGGCCTGGGCCTAAATGCTTGTGACACCCCACTGGACCTGCCGTGCTCTGAGGGCCATGCCCTGGGCCCCCTGCTCCCCTGCCCTTTGTTCAGTCACAGCAGAGATGGCCACACCCACTCCTTCAGTGAGGCCAGAGTTCCAACCACCCTCAGCCCCGCCCCCTCTCCGCAGGTTACCCTGGACTACAGAGGCTGCATCCTGAGGCCAGGGCGTTCCGAGAATGCCAAGTGCAGACATGATGACCTTAAATGATTTCCTCTTGTGTCAGGTTTGGTAAACTTTAGGAGCTAGGAAATGGTCCACTTTACAGAAATGTTCAAATTTACTGGCATTTCATATATTCTCTGCTATAACATTGTCCTGATTCTTTCTGTATATTCTTTACTTATGTTTTTGTTTTCCTTAATCAAAGTGTGTCTTTTCAATCTTTTCAAAGAAGATTCTTTGGACTTACTAAATCACCTCAATTTTATACGTTTTCTGTTGTATTAATTTCTGCTCATATCTTTATTTATCTTTTTTCTATGTTCTCAGGGTTTATTGTTATGATCTTCTGATGTCAATTAAAACACTTGGTTATTCATTTTAATAAATATTTTACTTATAAATATTTGAACTTTTGAAGATTCCAGATTACTTGTAAGTTTCTAAGAGTCAGGTCCTCTCCATTGTTGCTGGCCTAAGTTTTAGTACACCATATAGCAATGTATATATTGACCTATTTTCCCCTCGACTTTCTGTGATTCCCTACATCTCACCTTTCTTTGCAGACAAGCCATTTGAAATACCCTTAACTTATTTCACAGCCAATAAGTCATTGAAATAATGTGTATTTTTAGAGAAATCTTCTTATATAATTAGGCAGAAAATCTCACCTGCCATAGTTTTCAAAACAGCATAATTTCACTCTTCTCAATGCTTAATCTGTTGTATTACACAACCTTTGAGTATTTAGCTTTATCAATGACATGTCCTTTAAAAATGTTTTGAGATCCTACCAGTCTTTGAAAACATCCTTGTTCCTTGTTTCAGTTCCAGTTTTATGTATATATTCTGCCTTGCACCTGATTATTCCAACAATTGAAGGATGGCCTTGGGAATCTAATTCTGGTATTGATACTCTTTACTGATTGTCTCTCCTCGTAGCTGATTTCTTCATTATTGTGTAAATTTAGATCATGAGCTCATGTTTAGCTAAACAGCTGATCTTGTAAGACGCTTACGTGTGAACGCTCGTAAGCTTCAGGAGAAAGTCAGCAAAATTTATTTGTGTCCCTCCAATGAGTTGCCCACGAGGACACCGTTTTCTACAAGTGTTGGTCCCATACTCCCTCTAGAGGAAGGGGACTCCGACAGGGCTGATTGGTGGCCCCCGATCTGGGGCAGGGGCAGTGGGCAGCCTGTGGCACGGGCTGGAGCCTCTTTGCATGTGTCCCTGGGACACATCTGCCTGCGAACTTCGGTCACCTGGCAGGAAGCTACGATGCCCAGACCTATGGTTAGCTGTGCAGCGAGGTGTACTGTGAGGACAGGTTCCACACACACTTCAAGTAAGAGGTCGGCCTGAGTGGAAAGGTGAGAGTTTGGGCAGCTGTGCAGACAAAGAAGGCGCCCTTTGGCCTGGGCCTAAATGCTTGTGACACCCCACTGGACCTGCCGTGCTCTGAGGGCCATGCCCTGGGCCCCCTGCTCCCCTGCCCTTTGTTCAGTCACAGCAGAGATGGCCACACCCACTCCTTCAGTGAGGCCAGAGTTCCAACCACCCTCAGCCCCGCCCCCTCTCCGCAGGTTACCCTGGACTACAGAGGCTGCATCCTGAGGCCAGGGCGTTCCGAGAATGCCAAGTGCAGACATGATGACCTTAAATGATTTCCTCTTGTGTCAGGTTTGGTAAACTTTAGGAGCTAGGAAATGGTCCACTTTACAGAAATGTTCAAATTTACTGGCATTTCATATATTCTCTGCTATAACATTGTCCTGATTATTTCTGTATATTCTTTACTTATGTTTTTGTTTTCCTTAATCAAAGTGTGTCTTTTCAATCTTTTCAAAGAAGATTCTTTGGACTTACTAAATCACCTCAATTTTATACGTTTTCTGATGTATTAAGTTCTGCTCATATCTTTATTTATCTTTTTTCTATGTTCTCAGGGTTTATTGTTTTGATCTTCTGATGTCAATTAAAACACTTGGTTATTCATTTTAATAAGTATTTTACTTATAAAGATTTGAACTTTTGAAGATTCCAGCTTACTTGTAAGTTTGTAAGGGTCAGGTCCTCTCCATTGTTGCTGGCCTAAGGTTTAGTTCACCATATAGCAATGTATATATTGACCTATTTTCCCCTCGACTTTCTGTGATTCCCTACATCTCACCTTTCTTTGCAGACAAGCCATTTGAAATACCCTTAACTTAGTTCACAGCCAATAAGTCATTGAAATAATGTGTATTTTTAGAGAAATCTTCTTATATAATTAGGCAGAAAATCTCACCTGCCATAGTTTTCAAAACAGCATAATTTCACTCTTCTCAATGCTTAATCTGTTGTATTACACAACCTTTGAGTATTTAGCTTTATCAATGACATGTAGAGATCCTACCAGTCTTTGAAAACATCCTTGTTCCTTGTTTCAGGTCCAGTTTTATGTATATATTCTGCCTTGCACCTGATTATTCCAACAATTGATGGATGGCCTTGGGAATCTAATTCTGGTATTGATAGTCTTTACTGATTGTCTCCCCTCGTAGCTGATTTCTTCATTATTGTGTAAATTTAGATCATGAGCTCATGTTTAGCTAAACAGCTGACCTTGTAAGACGCTTAGGTGTGAACGCTCGTAAGCTTCCGCAGAAAGACGGCAAAGATTTATTTGTGTCCCTCCAATGAGTTGCCCACGAGGACACCGTTTTCTACAAGTGTTGGTCCAATACTCCCTCTAGAGGAAGGGGATTCCGACAGGGCTGATTGGCGGCCCCCGATCTGGGGCAGGGGCAGTGGGCAGCCTGTGGCCCGGGCTGGAGCCTCTTTGCATGTGTCCCTGGGACACATCTGCCTGCGAACTTCGGTCACCTGGCAGGAAGCTACGATGCCCAGACCTATGGTTAGCTGTGCAGCGAGGTGTACTGTGAGGACAGGTTCCACACACACTTCAAGTAAGAGGTCGGCCTGAGTGGAAAGGTGAGAGTTTGGGCAGCTGTGCAGACAAAGAAGGCGCCCTTTGGCCTGGGCCTAAATGCTTGTGACACCCCACTGGACCTGCCGAGCTCTGAGGGCCCTGCCCTGGGCCCCCTGCTCCCGTGCCCTTTGTTCAGTCACAGCAGAGATGGCCACACCCACTCCTTCAGTGAGGGCAGAGTTCCAACCACCCTCAGCCCCGCCCCCTCTCCGCAGGTTACCATGGACTACAGAGGCTGCATCCTGAGGCCAGGGCGTTCCGAGAATGCCAAGGGCAGACATGATGACCTTAAATGATTTCCTCTTGTGTCAGTTTTGGTAAACTTTAGGAGCTAGGAAATGGTCCACTTTACAGAAATGTTCAAATTTACTGGCATTTCATATATTCTCTGCTATAACATTGTCCTGATTCTTTCTGTATATTCTTTACTTATGTTTTTGTTTTCCTTAATCAAAGTGTGTCTTTTCAATCTTTTCAAAGAAGATTCTTTGGACTTACTAAATCACCTCAATTTTATACGTTTTCTGATGTATTAAGTTCTGCTCATATCTTTATTTATCTTTTTTCTATGTTCTCAGGGTTTATTGTTTTGATCTTCTGATGTCAATTAAAACACTTGGTTATTCATTTTAATAAATATTTTACTTATAAAGATTTGAACTTTTGAAGATTCCAGCTTACTTCTAAGTTTCTAAGGGTCAGGTCCTCTCCATTGTTGCTGGTCTAAGGTTTAGTTCACCATATAGCAATGTATATATTGACCTATTTTCCCCTCGACTTTCTGTGATTCCCTACATCTCACCTTTCTTTGCAGACAAGCCATTTGAAATACCCTTAACTTATTTCACAGCCAATAAGTCATTGAAATAATGTGTATTTTTTAGAGAAATTTTCTTATATAATTAGGCAGAAAATCTCACCTGCCATCGTTTTCAAAACAGGATAATTTCACTCTTCTCAATGCTTAATCTGTTGTATTACACAACCTTTGAGTATTTAGCTTTATCAATGACATGTACATTAAAAATGTTTTAGAGATCCTACCAGTCTTTGAAAACATCCTTGTTCCTTGTTTCAGTTCCAGTTTTATGTATATATTCTGCCTTGCACCTGATTATTCCAACAATTGATGGATGGCCTTGGGAATCTAATTCTGGTATTGATACTCTTTACTGATTGTCTCTCCTCGTAGCTGATTTCTTCATTATTGTGTAAATTTAGATCATGAGCTCATGTTTAGCTAAACAGCTGACCATGTAAGACGCTTACGTGTGAACGCTCGTAAGCTTCAGGAGAAAGTCAGCAAAATTTATTTGTGTCCCTGCAATGAGTTGCCCACGAGGACACCGTTTTCTACAAGTGTTGGTCCAATACTCCCTCTAGAGGAAGGGGACTCCGACAGGGCTGATTGGCGGCCCCCGAACTGGGGCAGGGGCAGTGGGCAGCCTGTGGCACGGGCTGGAGCCTCTTTGCATGTGTCCCTGGGACACATCTGCCTGCGAACTTCGGTCACCTGGCAGGAAGCTACGATGCCCAGACCTATGGTTAGCTGTGCAGCGAGGTGTACTGTGAGGACAGGTTCCACACACACTTCAAGTAAGAGGTCGGCCTGAGTGGAAAGGTGAGAGTTTGGGCAGCTGTGCAGACAAAGAAGGCGCCCTTTGGCCTGGGCCTAAATGCTTGTGACACCCCACTGGACCTGCCGTGCTCTGAGGGCCCTGCCCTGGGCCCCCTGCTCCCCTGCCCTTTGTTCAGTCACAGCAGAGATGGCCACACCCACTCCTTCAGTGAGGGCAGAGTTCCAACCACCCTCAGCCCCGCCCCCTCTCCGCAGGTTACCATGGACTACAGAGGCTGAATCCTGAGGCCAGGGCGTTCCGAGAATGCCAAGGGCAGACATGATGACCTTAAATGATTTCCTCTTGTGTCAGGTTTGGTAAACATTAGGAGCTAGGAAATGGTCCACTTTACAGAAATGTTCAAATTTACTGGCATTTCATATATTCTCTGCTATAACATTGTCCTGATTCTTTCTGTATATTCTTTACTTATGTTTTTGTTTTCCTTAATCAAAGTGTGTCTTTTCAATCTTTTCAAAGAAGATTCTTTGGACTTACTAAATCACCTCAATTTTATACGTTTTCTGATGTATTAAGTTCTGCTCATATCTTTATTTATCTTTTTTCTATGTTCTCAGGGTTTATTGTTTTGATCTTCTGATGTCAATTAAAACACTTGGTTATTCATTTTAATAAATATTTTACTTATAAAGATTTGAACTTTTGAAGATTCCAGCTTACTTGTAAGTTTCTAAGGGTCAGGTCCTCTCCACTGTTGCTGGCCTAAGGTTTAGTTCACCATATAGCAATGTATATATTGACCTATTTTCCCCTCGACTTTCTGTGATTCCCTACATCTCACCTTTCTTTGCAGACAAGCCATTTGAAATACCCTTAACTTATTTCACAGCCAATAAGTCATTGAAATAATGTGTATTTTTAGAGAAATCTTCTTATATAATTAGGCAGAAAATCTCACCTGCCATAGTTTTCAAAACAGCATAATTTCACTCTTCTCAATGCTTAATCTGTTGTATTACACAAGCTTTGAGTATTTAGCTTTATCAATGACATGTAGAGATCCTACCAGTCTTTGAAAACATCCTTGTTCCTTGTTTCAGGTCCAGTTTTATGTATATATTCTGCCTTGCACCTGATTATTCCAACAATTGATGGATGGCCTTGGGAATCTAATTCTGGTATTGATAGTCTTTACTGATTGTCTCCCCTCGTAGCTGATTTCTTCATTATTGTGTAAATTTAGATCATGAGCTCATGTTTAGCTAAACAGCTGACCTTGTAAGACGCTTAGGTGTGAACGCTCGTAAGCTTCATGAGAAAGTCGGCAAAATTTATTTGTGTCCCTCCAATGAGTTGCCCACGAGGACACCGTTTTCTACAAGTGTTGGTCCAATACTCCCTCTAGAGGAAGGGGATTCCGACAGGGCTGATTGGCGGCCCCCGATCTGGGGCAGGGGCAGTGGGCAGCCTGTGGCCCGGGCAGGAGCCTCTTTGCATGTGTCCCTGGGACACATCTGCCTGCGAACTTCGGTCACCTGGCAGGAAGCTACGATGCCCAGACCTATGGTTAGCTGTGCAGCGAGGTGTACTGTGAGGACAGGTTCCACACACACTTCAAGTAAGAGGTCGGCCTGAGTGGAAAGGTGAGAGTTTGGGCAGCTGTGCAGACAAAGAAGGCGCCCTTTGGCCTGGGCCTAAATGCTTGTGACACCCCACTGGACCTGCCGTGCTCTGAGGGCCCTGCCGTGGGCCCCCTGCTCCCGTGCCCTTTGTTCAGTCACAGCAGAGATGGCCACACCCACTCCTTCAGTGAGGGCAGAGTTCCAACCACCCTCAGCCCCGCCCCCTCTCCGCAGGTTACCATGGACTACAGAGGCTGCATCCTGAGGCCAGGGCGTTCCGAGAATGCCAAGGGCAGACATGATGACCTTAAATGATTTCCTCTTGTGTCAGTTTTGGTAAACTTTAGGAGCTAGGAAATGGTCCACTTTACAGAAATGTTCAAATTTACTGGCATTTCATATATTCTCTGCTATAACATTGTCCTGATTCTTTCTGTATATTCTTTACTTATGTTTTTGTTTTCCTTAATCAAAGTGTGTCTTTTCAATCTTTTCAAAGAAGATTCTTTGGACTTACTAAATCACCTCAATTTTATACGTTTTCTGTTGTATTATGTTCTGCTCATATCTTTATTTATCTTTTTTCTATGTTCTCAGGGTTTATTGTTTTGATCTTCTGATGTCAATTAAAACACTTGGTTATTCATTTTAATAAATATTTTACTTATAAAGATTTGAACTTTTGAAGATTCCAGCTTACTTGTAAGTTTCTAAGAGTCAGGTCCTCTCCATTGTTGCTGGCCTAAGTTTTAGTTCACCATATAGCAATGTATATATTGACCTATTTTCCCCTCGACTTTCTGTGATTCCCTACATCTCACCTTTCTTTGCAGACAAGCCATTTGAAATACCCTTAACTTATTTCACAGCCAATAAGTCATTGAAATAATGTGTATTTTTAGAGAAATCTTCTTATATAATTAGGCAGAAAATCTCACCTGCCATAGTTTTCAAAACAGCATAATTTCACTCTTCTCAATGCTTAATCTGTTGTATTACACAAGCTTTGAGTATTTAGCTTTATCAATGACATGTAGAGATCCTACCAGTCTTTGAAAACATCCTTGTTCCTTGTTTCAGGTCCAGTTTTATGTATATATTCTGCCTTGCACCTGATTATTCCAACAATTGATGGATGGCCTTGGGAATCTAATTCTGGTATTGATAGTCTTTACTGATTGTCTCCCCTCGTAGCTGATTTCTTCATTATTGTGTAAATTTAGATCATGAGCTCATGTTTAGCTAAACAGCTGACCTTGTAAGACGCTTAGGTGTGAACGCTCGTAAGCTTCAGGAGAAAGTCGGCAAAATTTATTTGTGTCCCTCCAATGAGTTGCCCACGAGGACACCGTTTTCTACAAGTGTTGGTCCAATACTCCCTCTAGAGGAAGGGGATTCCGACAGGGCTGATTGGCGGCCCCCGATCTGGGGCAGGGGCAGTGGGCAGCCTGTGGCCCGGGCAGGAGCCTCTTTGCATGTGTCCCTGGGACACATCTGCCTGCGAACTTCGGTCACCTGGCAGGAAGCTACGATGCCCAGACCTATGGTTAGCTGTGCAGCGAGGTGTACTGTGAGGACAGGTTCCACACACACTTCAAGTAAGAGGTCGGCCTGAGTGGAAAGGTGAGAGTTTGGGCAGCTGTGCAGACAAAGAAGGCGCCCTTTGGCCTGGGCCTAAATGCTTGTGACACCCCACTGGACCTGCCGTGCTCTGAGGGCCCTGCCGTGGGCCCCCTGCTCCCGTGCCCTTTGTTCAGTCACAGCAGAGATGGCCACACCCACTCCTTCAGTGAGGGCAGAGTTCCAACCACCCTCAGCCCCGCCCCCTCTCCGCAGGTTACCATGGACTACAGAGGCTGCATCCTGAGGCCAGGGCGTTCCGAGAATGCCAAGGGCAGACATGATGACCTTAAATGATTTCCTCTTGTGTCAGTTTTGGTAAACTTTAGGAGCTAGGAAATGGTCCACTTTACAGAAATGTTCAAATTTACTGGCATTTCATATATTCTCTGCTATAACATTGTCCTGATTCTTTCTGTATATTCTTTACTTATGTTTTTGTTTTCCTTAATCAAAGTGTGTCTTTTCAATCTTTTCAAAGAAGATTCTTTGGACTTACTAAATCACCTCAATTTTATACGTTTTCTGTTGTATTATGTTCTGCTCATATCTTTATTTATCTTTTTTCTATGTTCTCAGGGTTTATTGTTTTGATCTTCTGATGTCAATTAAAACACTTGGTTATTCATTTTAATAAATATTTTACTTATAAAGATTTGAACTTTTGAAGATTCCAGCTTACTTGTAAGTTTCTAAGAGTCAGGTCCTCTCCATTGTTGCTGGCCTAAGTTTTAGTTCACCATATAGCAATGTATATATTGACCTATTTTCCCCTCGACTTTCTGTGATTCCCTACATCTCACCTTTCTTTGCAGACAAGCCATTTGAAATACCCTTAACTTATTTCACAGCCAATAAGTCATTGAAATAATGTGTATTTTTAGAGAAATCTTCTTATATAATTAGGCAGAAAATCTCACCTGCCATAGTTTTCAAAACAGCATAATTTCACTCTTCTCAATGCTTAATCTGTTGTATTACACAAGCTTTGAGTATTTAGCTTTATCAATGACAGGTAGAGATCCTACCAGTCTTTGAAAACATCCTTGTTCCTTGTTTCAGGTGCAGTTTTATGTATATATTCTGCCTTGCACCTGATTATTCCAACAATTGATGGATGGCCTTGGGAATCTAATTCTGGTATTGATAGTCTTTACTGATTGTCTCCCCTCGTAGCTGATTTCTTCATTATTGTGTAAATTTAGATCATGAGCTCATGTTTAGCTAAACAGCTGACCTTGTAAGACGCTTAGGTGTGAACGCTCGTAAGCTTCAGGAGAAAGTCGGCAAAATTTATTTGTGTCCCTCCAATGAGTTGCCCACGAGGACACCGTTTTCTACAAGTGTTGGTCCAATACTCCCTCTAGAGGAAGGGGATTCCGACAGGGCTGATTGGCGGCCCCCGATCTGGGGCAGGGGCAGTGGGCAGCCTGTGGCCCGGGCAGGAGCCTCTTTGCATGTGTCCCTGGGACACATCTGCCTGCGAACTTCGGTCACCTGGCAGGAAGCTACGATGCCCAGACCTATGGTTAGCTGTGCAGCGAGGTGTACTGTGAGGACAGGTTCCACACACACTTCAAGTAAGAGGTCGGCCTGAGTGGAAAGGTGAGAGTTTGGGCAGCTGTGCAGACAAAGAAGGCGCCCTTTGGCCTGGGCCTAAATGCTTGTGACACCCCACTGGACCTGCCGTGCTCTGAGGGCCCTGCCGTGGGCCCCCTGCTCCCGTGCCCTTTGTTCAGTCACAGCAGAGATGGCCACACCCACTCCTTCAGTGAGGGCAGAGTTCCAACCACCCTCAGCCCCGCCCCCTCTCCGCAGGTTACCATGGACTACAGAGGCTGCATCCTGAGGCCAGGGCGTTCCGAGAATGCCAAGGGCAGACATGATGACCTTAAATGATTTCCTCTTGTGTCAGTTTTGGTAAACTTTAGGAGCTAGGAAATGGTCCACTTTACAGAAATGTTCAAATTTACTGGCATTTCATATATTCTCTGCTATAACATTGTCCTGATTCTTTCTGTATATTCTTTACTTATGTTTTTGTTTTCCTTAATCAAAGTGTGTCTTTTCAATCTTTTCAAAGAAGATTCTTTGGACTTACTAAATCACCTCAATTTTATACGTTTTCTGTTGTATTATGTTCTGCTCATATCTTTATTTATCTTTTTTCTATGTTCTCAGGGTTTATTGTTTTGATCTTCTGATGTCAATTAAAACACTTGGTTATTCATTTTAATAAATATTTTACTTATAAAGATTTGAACTTTTGAAGATTCCAGCTTACTTGTAAGTTTCTAAGAGTCAGGTCCTCTCCATTGTTGCTGGCCTAAGGTTTAGTACACCATATAGCAATGTATATATTGACCTATTTTCCCCTCGACTTTCTGTGATTCCCTACATCTCACCTTTCTTTGCAGACAAGCCATTTGAAATACCCTTAACTTATTTCACAGCCAATAAGTCACTGAAATAATGTGTATTTTTAGAGAAATCTTCTTATATAATTAGGCAGAAAATCTCACCTGCCATAGTTTTCAAAACAGCGTAATTTCACTCTTCTCAATGCTTAATCTGTTGTATTACACAACCTTTGAGTATTTAGCTTTATCAATGACATGTCCTTTAAAAATGTTTTGAGATCCTACCAGTCTTTGAAAACATCCTTGTTCCTTGTTTCAGTTCCAGTTTTATGTATATATTCTGCCTTGCACCTGATTATTCCAACAATTGATGGATGGCCTTGGGAATCTAATTCTGGTATTGATACTCTTTACTGATTGTCTCTCCTCGTAGCTGAATTCTTCATTATTGTGTAAATTTAGATCATGAGCTCATGTTTAGCTAAACAGCTGACCATGTAAGACGCTTACGTGTGAACGCTCGTAAGCTTCAGGAGAAAGTCAGCAAAATTTATTTGTGTCCCTGCAATGAGTTGCCCACGAGGACACCGTTTTCTACAAGTGTTGGTCCAATACTCCCTCTAGAGGAAGGGGACTCCGACAGGGCTGATTGGCGGCCCCCGAACTGGGGCAGGGGCAGTGGGCAGCCTGTGGCACGGGCTGGAGCCTCTTTGCATGTGTCCCTGGGACACATCTGCCTGCGAACTTCGGTCACCTGGCAGGAAGCTACGATGCCCAGACCTATGGTTAGCTGTGCAGCGAGGTGTACTGTGAGGACAGGTTCCACACACACTTCAAGTAAGAGGTCGGCCTGAGTGGAAAGGTGAGAGTTTGGGCAGCTGTGCAGACAAAGAAGGCGCCCTTTGGCCTGGGCCTAAATGCTTGTGACACCCCACTGGACCTGCCGTGCTCTGAGGGCCCTGCCCTGGGCCCCCTGCTCCCCTGCCCTTTGTTCACTCACAGCAGAGATGGCCACACCCACTCCTTCAGTGAGGGCAGAGTTCCAACCACCCTCAGCCCCGCCCCCTCTCCGCAGGTTACCCTGGACTACAGAGGCTGCATCCTGAGGCCAGGGCGTTCCGAGAATGCCAAGGGCAGACATGATGACCTTAAATGATTTCCTCTTGTGTCAGGTTTGGTAAACTTTAGGAGCTAGGAAATGGTCCACTTTACAGAAATGTTCAAATTTACTGGCATTTCATATATTCTCTGCTATAACATTGTCCTGATTCTTTCTGTATATTCTTTACTTATGTTTTTGTTTTCCTTAATCAAAGTGTGTCTTTTCAATCTTTTCAAAGAAGATTCTTTGGACTTACTAAATCACCTCAATTTTATACGTTTTCTGATGTATTAATTTCTGCTCATATCTTTATTTATCTTTTTTCTATGTTCTCAGGGTTTATTGTTTTGATCTTCTGATGTCAATTAAAACACTTGGTTATTCATTTTAATAAATATTTTACTTATAAAGATTTGAACTTTTGAAGATTCCAGCTTACTTGTAAGTTTCTAAGGGTCAGGTCCTCTCCACTGTTGCTGGCCTAAGGTTTAGTTCACCATATAGCAATGTATATATTGACCTATTTTCCCCTCGACTTTCTGTGATTCCCTACATCTCACCTTTCTTTGCAGACAAGCCATTTGAAATACCCTTAACTTATTTCACAGCCAATAAGTCATTGAAATAATGTGTATTTTTAGAGAAATCTTCTTATATAATTAGGCAGAAAATCTCACCTGCCATAGTTTTCAAAACAGCATAATTTCACTCTTCTCAATGCTTAATCTGTTGTATTACACAAGCTTTGAGTATTTAGCTTTATCAATGACATGTAGAGATCCTACCAGTCTTTGAAAACATCCTTGTTCCTTGTTTCAGGTCCAGTTTTATGTATATATTCTGCCTTGCACCTGATTATTCCAACAATTGATGGATGGCCTTGGGAATCTAATTCTGGTATTGATAGTCTTTACTGATTGTCTCCCCTCGTAGCTGATTTCTTCATTATTGTGTAAATTTAGATCATGAGCTCATGTTTAGCTAAACAGCTGACCTTGTAAGACGCTTAGGTGTGAACACTCGTAAGCTTCAGGAGAAAGTCGGCAAAATTTATTTGTGTCCCTCCAATGAGTTGCCCACGAGGACACCGTTTTCTACAAGTGTTGGTCCAATACTCCCTCTAGAGGAAGGGGATTCCGACAGGGCTGATTGGCGGCCCCCGATCTGGGGCAGGGGCAGTGGGCAGCCTGTGGCCCGGGCAGGAGCCTCTTTGCATGTGTCCCTGGGACACATCTGCCTGCGAACTTCGGTCACCTGGCAGGAAGCTACGATGCCCAGACCTATGGTTAGCTGTGCAGCGAGGTGTACTGTGAGGACAGGTTCCACACACACTTCAAGTAAGAGGTCGGCCTGAGTGGAAAGGTGAGAGTTTGGGCAGCTGTGCAGACAAAGAAGGCGCCCTTTGGCCTGGGCCTAAATGCTTGTGACACCCCACTGGACCTGCCGTGCTCTGAGGGCCCTGCCCTGGGCCCCCTGCTCCCGTGCCCTTTGTTCAGTCACAGCAGAGATGGCCACACCCACTCCTTCAGTGAGGGCAGAGTTCCAACCACCCTCAGCCCCGCCCCCTCTCCGCAGGTTACCATGGACTACAGAGGCTGCATCCTGAGGCCAGGGCGTTCCGAGAATGCCAGGGGCAGACATGATGACCTTAAATGATTTCCTCTTGTGTCAGTTTTGGTAAACTTTAGGAGCTAGGAAATGGTCCACTTTACAGAAATGTTCAAATTTACTGGCATTTCATATATTCTCTGCTATAACATTGTCCTGATTCTTTCTGTATATTCTTTACTTATGTTTTTGTTTTCCTTAATCAAAGTGTGTCTTTTCAATCTTTTCAAAGAAGATTCTTTGGACTTACTAAATCACCTCAATTTTATACGTTTTCTGTTGTATTATGTTCTGCTCATATCTTTATTTATCTTTTTTCTATGTTCTCAGGGTTTATTGTTTTGATCTTCTGATGTCAATTAAAACACTTGGTTATTCATTTTAATAAATATTTTACTTATAAAGATTTGAACTTTTGAAGATTCCAGCTTACTTGTAAGTTTCTAAGAGTCAGGTCCTCTCCATTGTTGCTGGCCTAAGTTTTAGTACACCATATAGCAATGTATATATTGACCTATTTTCCCCTCGACTTTCTGTGATTCCCTACATCTCACCTTTCTTTGCAGACAAGCCATTTGAAATACCCTTAACTTATTTCACAGCCAATAAGTCATTGAAATAATGTGTATTTTTAGAGAAATCTTCTTATATAATTAGGCAGAAAATCTCACCTGCCATAGTTTTCAAAACAGCATAATTTCACTCTTCTCAATGCTTAATCTGTTGTATTACACAACCTTTGAGTATTTAGCTTTATCAATGACATGTCCGTTAAAAATGTTTTGAGATCCTACCAGTCTTTGAAAACATCCTTGTTCCTTGTTTCAGTTCCAGTTTTATGTATATATTCTGCCTTGCACCTGATTATTCCAACAATTGAAGGATGGCCTTGGGAATCTAATTCTGGTATTGATACTCTTTACTGATTGTCTCTCCTCGTAGCTGATTTCTTCATTATTGTGTAAATTTAGATCATGAGCTCATGTTTAGCTAAACAGCTGATCTTGTAAGACGCTTACGTGTGAACGCTCGTAAGCTTCAGGAGAAAGTCAGCAAAATTTATTTGTGTCCCTCCAATGAGTTGCCCACGAGGACACCGTTTTCTACAAGTGTTGGTCCAATACTCCCTCTAGAGGAAGGGGACTCCGACAGGGCTGATTGGCGGCCCCCGAACTGGGGCAGGGGCAGTGGGCAGCCTGTGGCACGGGCTGGAGCCTCTTTGCATGTGTCCCTGGGACACATCTGCCTGCGAACTTCGGTCACCTGGCAGGAAGCTACGATGCCCAGACCTATGGTTAGCTGTGCAGCGAGGTGTACTGTGAGGACAGGTTCCACACACACTTCAAGTAAGAGGTCGGCCTGAGTGGAAAGGTGAGAGTTTGGGCAGCTGTGCAGACAAAGAAGGCGCCCTTTGGCCTGGGCCTAAATGCTTGTGACAGCCCACTGGACCTGCCGTGCTCTGAGGGCCCTGCCCTGGGCCCCCTGCTCCCCTGCCCTTTGTTCAGTCACAGCAGAGATGGCCACACCCACTCCTTCAGTGAGGGCAGAGTTCCAACCACCCTCAGCCCCGCCCCCTCTCCGCAGTTTACCCTGGACTACAGAGGCTGCATCCTGAGGCCAGGGCGGTCCGAGAATGCCAAGGGCAGACATGATGACCTTAAATGATTTCCTCTTGTGTCAGGTTTGGTAAACTTTAGGAGCTAGGAAATGGTCCACTTTACAGAAATGTTCAAATTTACTGGCATTTCATATATTCTCTGCTATAACATTGTCCTGATTCTTTCTGTATATTCTTTACTTATGTTTTTGTTTTCCTTAATCAAAGTGTGTCTTTTCAATCTTTTCAAAGAAGATTCTTTGGACTTACTAAATCACCTCAATTTTATACGTTTTCTGATGTATTAAGTTCTGCTCATATCTTTATTTATCTTTTTTCTATGTTCTCAGGGTTTATTGTTTTGATCTTCTGATGTCAATTAAAACACTTGGTTATTCATTTTAATAAATATTTTACTTATAAAGATTTGAACTTTTGAAGATTCCAGCTTACTTCTAAGTTTCTAAGGGTCAGGTCCTCTCCATTGTTGCTGGCCTAAGTTTTAGTTCACCATATAGCAATGTATATATTGACCTATTTTCCCCTCGACTTTCTGTGATTCCCTACATCTCACCTTTCTTTGCAGACAAGCCATTTGAAATACCCTTAACTTATTTCACAGCCAATAAGTCATTGAAATAATGTGTATTTTTAGAGAAATCTTCTTATATAATTAGGCAGAAAATCTCACCTGCCATAGTTTTCAAAACAGCATAATTTCACTCTTCTCAATGCTTAATCTGTTGTATTACACAACCTTTGAGTATTTAGCTTTATCAATGACATGTAGAGATCCTACCAGTCTTTGAAAACATCCTTGTTCCTTGTTTCAGGTCCAGTTTTATGTATATATTCTGCCTTGCACCTGATTATTCCAACAATTGATGGATGGCCTTGGGAATCTAATTCTGGTATTGATAGTCTTTACTGATTGTCTCCCCTCGTAGCTGATTTCTTCATTATTGTGTAAATTTAGATCATGAGCTCATGTTTAGCTAAACAGCTGACCTTGTAAGACGCTTAGGTGTGAACGCTCGTAAGCTTCAGGAGAAATTCGGCAAAATTTATTTGTGTCCCTCCAATGAGTTGCCCACGAGGACACCGTTTTCTACAAGTGTTGGTCCAATACTCCCTCTAGAGGAAGGGGACTCCGACAGGGCTGATTGGCGGCCCCCGATCTGGGGCAGGGGCAGTGGGCAGCCTGTGGCCCGGGCTGGAGCCTCTTTGCATGTGTCCCTGGGACACATCTGCCTGCGAACTTCGGTCACCTGGCAGGAAGCTACGATGCCCAGACCTATGGTTAGCTGTGCAGCGAGGTGTACTGTGAGGACAGGTTCCACACACACTTCAAGTAAGAGGTCGGCCTGAGTGGAAAGGTGAGAGTTTGGGCAGCTGTGCAGACAAAGAAGGCGCCCTTTGGCCTGGGCCTAAATGCTTTTGACACCCCACTGGACCTGCCGTGCTCTGAGGGCCATGCCCTGGGCCCCCTGCTCCCGTGCCCTTTGTTCAGTCACAGCAGAGATGGCCACACCCACTCCTTCAGTGAGGGCAGAGTTCCAACCACCCTCAGCCCCGCCCCCTCTCCGCAGGTTACCATGGACTACAGAGGCTGCATCCTGAGGCCAGGGCGTTCCGAGAATGCCAAGGGCAGACATGATGACCTTAAATGATTTCCTCTTGTGTCAGGTTTGGTAAACTTTAGGAGCTAGGAAATGGTCCACTTTACAGAAATGTTCAAATTTACTGGCATTTCATATATTCTCTGCTATAACATTGTCCTGATTCTTTCTGTATATTCTTTACTTATGTTTTTGTTTTCCTTAATCAAAGTGTGTCTTTTCAATCTTTTCAAAGAAGATTCTTTGGACTTACTAAATCACCTCAATTTTATACGTTTTCTGTTGTATTAATTTCTGCTCATATCTTTATTTATCTTTTTTCTATGTTCTCAGGGTTTATTGTTTTGATCTTCTGATGTCAATTAAAACACTTGGTTATTCATTTTAATAAATATTTTACTTATAAAGATTTGAACTTTTGAAGATTCCAGCTTACTTGTAAGTTTCTAAGAGTCAGGTCCTCTCCATTGTTGCTGGCCTAAGTTTTAGTACACCATATAGCAATGTATATATTGACCTATTTTCCCCTCGACTTTAGGTGATTCCCTACATCTCACCTTTCTTTGCAGACAAGCCATTTGAAATACCCTTAACTTATTTCACAGCCAATAAGTCATTGAAATAATGTGTATTTTTAGAGAAATCTTCTTATATAATTAGGCAGAAAATCTCACCTGCCATAGTTTTCAAAACAGCATAATTTCACTCTTCTCAATGCTTAATCTGTTGTATTACACAACCTTTGAGTATTTAGCTTTATCAATGACATGTCCTTTAAAAATGTTTTAGAGATCCTACCAGTCTTTGAAAACATCCTTGTTCCTTGTTTCAGTTCCAGTTTTATGTATATATTCTGCCTTGCACCTGATTATTCCAACAATTGATGGATGGCCTTGGGAATCTAATTCTGGTATTGATACTTTTTACTGATTGTCTCTCCTCGTAGCTGATTTCTTCATTATTGTGTAAATTTAGATCATGAGCTCATGTTTAGCTAAACAGCTGACCATGTAAGACGCTTACGTGTGAACGCTCGTAAGCTTCAGGAGAAAGTCAGCAAAATTTATTTGTGTCCCTCCAATGAGTTGCCCACGAGGACACCGTTTTCTACAAGTGTTGGTCCAATACTCCCTCTAGAGGAAGGGGATTCCGACAGGGCTGATTGGCGGCCCCCGAACTGGGGCAGGGGCAGTGGGCAGCCTGTGGCACGGGCTGGAGCCTCTTTGCATGTGTCCCTGGGACACATCTGCCTGCGAACTTCGGTCACCTGGCAGGAAGCTACGATGCCCAGACCTATGGTTAGCTGTGCAGCAAGGTGTACTGTGAGGACAGGTTCCACACACACTTTAAGTAAGAGGTCGGCCTGAGTGGAAAGGTGAGAGTTTGGGCAGCTGTGCAGACAAAGAAGGCGCCCTTTGGCCTGGGCCTAAATGCTTGTGACACCCCACTGGACCTGCCGTGCTCTGAGGGCCCTGCCCTGGGCCCCCTGCTCCCCTGCCCTTTGTTCAGTCACAGCAGAGATGGCCACACCCACTCCTTCAGTGAGGCCAGAGTTCCAACCGCCCTCAGCCCCGCCCCCTCTCCGCAGGTTACCCTGGACTACAGAGGCTGCATCCTGAGGCCAGGGCGTTCCGAGAATGCCAAGGGCAGACATGATGACCTTAAATGATTTCCTCTTGTGTCAGGTTTGGTAAACTTTAGGAGCTAGGAAATGGTCCACTTTACAGAAATGTTCAAATTTACTGGCATTTCATATATTCTCTGCTATAACATTGTCCTGATTCTTTCTGTATATTCTTTACTTATGTTTTTGTTTTCCTTAATCAAAGTGTGTCTTTTCAATCTTTTCAAAGAAGATTCTTTGGACTTACTAAATCACCTGAATTTTATACGTTTTCTGTTGTATTAATTTCTGCTCATATCTTTATTTATCTTTTTTCTATGTTCTCAGGGTTTATTGTTTTGATCTTCTGATGTCAATTAAAACACTTGGTTATTCATTTTAATAAATATTTTACTTATAAAGATTTGTACTTTTGAAGATTCCAGCTTACTTGTAAGTTTCTAAGAGTCAGGTCCTCTCCATTGTTGCTGGCCTAAGTTTTAGTACACCATATAGCAATGTATATATTGACCTATTTTCCCCTCGACTTTAGGTGATTCCCTACATCTCACCTTTCTTTGCAGACAAGCCATTTGAAATACCCTTAACTTATTTCACAGCCAATAAGTCATTGAAATAATGTGTATTTTTAGAGAAATCTTCTTATATAATTAGGCAGAAAATCTCACCTGCCATAGTTTTCAAAACAGCATAATTTCACTCTTCTCAATGCTTAATCTGTTGTATTACACAACCTTTGAGTATTTAGCTTTATCAATGACATGTCCTTTAAAAATGTTTTAGAGATCCTACCAGTCTTTGAAAACATCCTTGTTCCTTGTTTCAGTTCCAGTTTTATGTATATATTCTGCCTTGCACCTGATTATTCCAACAATTGATGGATGGCCTTGGGAATCTAATTCTGGTATTGATACTTTTTACTGATTGTCTCTCCTCGTAGCTGATTTCTTCATTATTGTGTAAATTTAGATCATGAGCTCATGTTTAGCTAAACAGCTGACCATGTAAGACGCTTACGTGTGAACGCTCGTAAGCTTCAGGAGAAAGTCAGCAAAATTTATTTGTGTCCCTCCAATGAGTTGCCCACGAGGACACCGTTTTCTACAAGTGTTGGTCCAATACTCCCTCTAGAGGAAGGGGACTCCGACAGGGCTGATTGGCGGCCCCCGAACTGGGGCAGGGGCAGTGGGCAGCCTGTGGCACGGGCTGGAGCCTCTTTGCATGTGTCCCTGGGACACATCTGCCTGCGAACTTCGGTCACCTGGCAGGAAGCTACGATGCCCAGACCTATGGTTAGCTGTGCAGCAAGGTGTACTGTGAGGACAGGTTCCACACACACTTCAAGTAAGAGGTCGGCCTGAGTGGAAAGGTGAGAGTTTGGGCAGCTGTGCAGACAAAGAAGGCGCCCTTTGGCCTGGGCCTAAATGCTTGTGACACCCCACTGGACCTGCCGTGCTCTGAGGGCCCTGCCCTGGGCCCCCTGCTCCCCTGCCCTTTGTTCAGTCACAGCAGAGATGGCCACACCCACTCCTTCAGTGAGGCCAGAGTTCCAACCGCCCTCAGCCCCGCCCCCTCTCCGCAGGTTACCCTGGACTACAGAGGCTGCATCCTGAGGCCAGGGCGTTCCGAGAATGCCAAGGGCAGACATGATGACCTTAAATGATTTCCTCTTGTGTCAGGTTTGGTAAACTTTAGGAGCTAGGAAATGGTCCACTTTACAGAAATGTTCAAATTTACTGGCATTTCATATATTCTCTGCTATAACATTGTCCTGATTCTTTCTGTATATTCTTTACTTATGTTTTTGTTTTCCTTAATCAAAGTGTGTCTTTTCAATCTTTTCAAAGAAGATTCTTTGGACTTACTAAATCACCTCAATTTTATACGTTTTCTGATGTATTAAGTTCTGCTCATATCTTTATTTATCTTTTTTTCTATGTTCTCAGGATTTATTGTTTTGATCTTCTGATGTCAATTAAAACACTTGGTTATTCATTTTAATAAATATTTTACTTATAAAGATTTGAACTTTTGAAGATTCCAGCTTACTTGTAAGTTTCTACGGGTCAGGTCCTCTCCATTGTTGCTGGCCTAAGTTTTAGTACACCATATAGCAATGTATATATTGACCTATTTTCCCCTCGACTTTAGGTGATTCCCTACATCTCACCTTTCTTTGCAGACAAGCCATTTGAAATACCCTTAACTTATTTCACAGCCAGTAAGTCATTGAAATAATGTGTATTTTTAGAGAAATCTTCTTATATAATTAGGCAGAAAATCTCACCTGCCATAGTTTTCAAAACAGCATAATTTCACTCTTCTCAATGCTTAATCTGTTGTATTACACAACCTTTGAGTATTTAGCTTTATCAATGACATGTCCTTTAAAAATGTTTTAGAGATCCTACCAGTCTTTGAAAACATCCTTGTTCCTTGTTTCAGTTCCAGTTTTATGTATATATTCTGCCTTGCACCTGATTATTCCAACAATTGATGGATGGCCTTGGGAATCTAATTCTGGTATTGATAGTCTTTACTGATTGTCTCCCCTCGTAGCTGATTTCTTCATTATTGTGTAAATTTAGATCATGAGCTCATGTTTAGCTAAACAGCTGACCTTGTAAGACGCTTAGGTGTGAACGCTCGTAAGCTTCCGCAGAAAGACGGCAAAGATTTATTTGTGTCCCTCCAATGAGTTGCCCACGAGGAAACCGTTTTCTACAAGTGTTGGTCCAATACTCCCTCTAGAGGAAGGGGACTCCGACAGGGATGATTGGCGGCCCCTGATCTGGGGCAGGGGCAGTGGGCAGCCTGTGGCCCGGGCTGGAGCCTCTTTGCATGTGTCCCTGGGACACATCTGCCTGCGAACTTCGGTCACCTGGCAGGAAGCTACGATGCCCAGACCTATGGTTAGCTGTGCAGCGAGGTGTACTGTGAGGACAGGTTCCACACACACTTCAAGTAAGAGGTCGGCCTGAGTGGAAAGGTGAGAGTTTGGGCAGCTGTGCAGACAAAGAAGGCGCCCTTTGGCCTGGGCCTAAATGCTTGTGACAGCCCACTGGACCTGCCGTCCTCTGAGGCCCTGCCCTGGGCCCCCTGCTCCCCTGCCCTTTGTTCAGTCACAGCAGAGATGGCCACACCCACTCCTTCAGTGAGGGCAGAGTTCCAACCACCCTCAGCCCCGCCCCCTCTCCGCAGTTTACCCTGGACTACAGAGGCTGCATCCTGAGGCCAGGGCGGTCCGAGAATGCCAAGGGCAGACATGATGACCTTAAATGATTTCCTCTTGTGTCAGGTTTGGTAAACTTTAGGAGCTAGGAAATGGTCCACTTTACAGAAATGTTCAAATTTACTGGCATTTCATATATTCTCTGCTATAACATTGTCCTGATTCTTTCTGTATATTCTTTACTTATGTTTTTGTTTTCCTTAATCAAAGTGTGTCTTTTCAATCTTTTCAAAGAAGATTCTTTGGACTTACTAAATCACCTCAATTTTATACGTTTTCTGATGTATTAAGTTCTGCTCATATCTTTATTTATCTTTTTTCTATGTTCTCAGGGTTTATTGTTTTGATCTTCTGATGTCAATTAAAACACTTGGTTATTCATTTTAATAAATATTTTACTTATAAAGATTTGAACTTTTGAAGATTCCAGCTTACTTCTAAGTTTCTAAGGGTCAGGTCCTCTCCATTGTTGCTGGCCTAAGTTTTAGTTCACCATATAGCAATGTATATATTGACCTATTTTCCCCTCGACTTTCTGTGATTCCCTACATCTCACCTTTCTTTGCAGACAAGCCATTTGAAATACCCTTAACTTATTTCACAGCCAATAAGTCATTGAAATAATGTGTATTTTTAGAGAAATCTTCTTATATAATTAGGCAGAAAATCTCACCTGCCATAGTTTTCAAAACAGCATAATTTCACTCTTCTCAATGCTTAATCTGTTGTATTACACAACCTTTGAGTATTTAGCTTTATCAATGACATGTAGAGATCCTACCAGTCTTTGAAAACATCCTTGTTCCTTGTTTCAGGTCCAGTTTTATGTATATATTCTGCCTTGCACCTGATTATTCCAACAATTGATGGATGGCCTTGGGAATCTAATTCTGGTATTGATAGTCTTTACTGATTGTCTCCCCTCGTAGCTGATTTCTTCATTATTGTGTAAATTTAGATCATGAGCTCATGTTTAGCTAAACAGCTGACCTTGTAAGACGCTTAGGTGTGAACGCTCGTAAGCTTCAGGAGAAATTCGGCAAAATTTATTTGTGTCCCTCCAATGAGTTACCCACGAGGACACCGTTTTCTACAAGTGTTGGTCCAATACTCCCTCTAGAGGAAGGGGACTCCGACAGGGCTGATTGGCGGCCCCCGATCTGGGGCAGGGGCAGTGGGCAGCCTGTGGCCCGGGCTGGAGCCTCTTTGCATGTGTCCCTGGGACACATCTGCCTGCGAACTTCGGTCACCTGGCAGGAAGCTACGATGCCCAGACCTATGGTTAGCTGTGCAGCGAGGTGTACTGTGAGGACAGGTTCCACACACACTTCAAGTAAGAGGTCGGCCTGAGTGGAAAGGTGAGAGTTTGGGCAGCTGTGCAGACAAAGAAGGCGCCCTTTGGCCTGGGCCTAAATGCTTTTGACACCCCACTGGACCTGCCGTGCTCTGAGGGCCATGCCCTGGGCCCCCTGCTCCCGTGCCCTTTGTTCAGTCACAGCAGAGATGGCCACACCCACTCCTTCAGTGAGGGCAGAGTTCCAACCACCCTCAGCCCCGCCCCCTCTCCGCAGGTTACCATGGACTACAGAGGCTGCATCCTGAGGCCAGGGCGTTCCGAGAATGCCAAGGGCAGACATGATGACCTTAAATGATTTCCTCTTGTGTCAGGTTTGGTAAACTTTAGGAGCTAGGAAATGGTCCACTTTACAGAAATGTTCAAATTTACTGGCATTTCATATATTCTCTGCTATAACATTGTCCTGATTCTTTCTGTATATTCTTTACTTATGTTTTTGTTTTCCTTAATCAAAGTGTGTCTTTTCAATCTTTTCAAAGAAGATTCTTTGGACTTACTAAATCACCTGAATTTTATACGTTTTCTGTTGTATTAATTTCTGCTCATATCTTTATTTATCTTTTTTCTATGTTCTCAGGGTTTATTGTTTTGATCTTCTGATGTCAATTAAAACACTTGGTTATTCATTTTAATAAATATTTTACTTATAAAGATTTGAACTTTTGAAGATTCCAGCTTACTTGTAAGTTTCTAAGAGTCAGGTCCTCTCCATTGTTGCTGGCCTAAGTTTTAGTACACCATATAGCAATGTATATATTGACCTATTTTCCCCTCGACTTTCTGTGATTCCCTACATCTCACCTTTCTTTGCAGACAAGCCATTTGAAATACCCTTAACTTATTTCACAGCCAATAAGTCATTGAAATAATGTGTATTTTTAGAGAAATCTTCTTATATAATTAGGCAGAAAATCTCACCTGCCATAGTTTTCAAAACAGCATAATTTCACTCTTCTCAATGCTTAATCTGTTGTATTACACAACCTTTGAGTATTTAGCTTTATCAATGACATGTCCTTTAAAAATGTTTTAGAGATCCTACCAGTCTTTGAAAACATCCTTGTTCCTTGTTTCAGTTCCAGTTTTATGTATATATTCTGCCTTGCACCTGATTATTCCAACAATTGATGGATGGCCTTGGGAATCTCATTCTGGTATTGATACTTTTTACTGATTGTCTCTCCTCGTAGCTGATTTCTTCATTATTGTGTAAATTTAGATCATGAGCTCATGTTTAGCTAAACAGCTGACCATGTAAGACGCTTACGTGTGAACGCTCGTAAGCTTCAGGAGAAAGTCAGCAAAATTTATTTGTGTCCCTCCAATGAGTTGCCCACGAGGACACCGTTTTCTACAAGTGTTGGTCCAATACTCCCTCTAGAGGAAGGGGACTCCGACAGGGCTGATTGGCGGCCCCCGAACTGGGGCAGGGGCAGTGGGCAGCCTGTGGCACGGGCTGGAGCCTCTTTGCATGTGTCCCTGGGACACATCTGCCTGCGAACTTCGGTCACCTGGCAGGAAGCTACGATGCCCAGACCTATGGTTAGCTGTGCAGCAAGGTGTACTGTGAGGACAGGTTCCACACACACTTCAAGTAAGAGGTCGGCCTGAGTGGAAAGGTGAGAGTTTGGGCAGCTGTGCAGACAAAGAAGGCGCCCTTTGGCCTGGGCCTAAATGCTTGTGACACCCCACTGGACCTGCCGTGCTCTGAGGGCCCTGCCCTGGGCCCCCTGCTCCCCTGCCCTTTGTTCAGTCACAGCAGAGATGGCCACACCCACTCCATCAGTGAGGGCAGAGTTCCAACCACCCTCAGCCCCGCCCCCTCTCCGCAGGTTACCATGGACTACAGAGGCTGCATCCTGAGGCCAGGGCGTTCCGAGAATGCCAAGGGCAGACATGATGACCTTAAATGATTTCCTCTTGTGTCAGGTTTGGTAAACATTAGGAGCTAGGAAATGGTCCAATTTACAGAAATGTTCAAATTTACTGGCATTTCATATATTCTCTGCTATAACATTGTCCTGATTCTTTCTGTATATTCTTTACTTATGTTTTTGTTTTCCTTAATCAAAGTGTGTCTTTTCAATCTTTTCAAAGAAGATTCTTTGGACTTACTAAATCACCTCAATTTTATACGTTTTCTGATGTATTAAGTTCTGCTCATATCTTTATTTATCTTTTTTCTATGTTCTCAGGGTTTATTGTTTTGATCTTCTGATGTCAATTAAAACACTTGGTTATTCATTTTAATAAATATTTTACTTATAAAGATTTGAACTTTTGAAGATTCCAGCTTACTTCTAAGTTTCTAAGGGTCAGGTCCTCTCCATTGTTGCTGGCCTAAGTTTTAGTTCACCATATAGCAATGTATATATTGACCTATTTTCCCCTCGACTTTCTGTGATTCCCTACATCTCACCTTTCTTTGCAGACAAGCCATTTAAAATACCCTTAACTTATTTCACAGCCAATAAGTCATTGAAATAATGTGTATTTTTAGAGAAATCTTCTTATATAATTAGGCAGAAAATCTCACCTGCCATAGTTTTCAAAACAGCATAATTTCACTCTTCTCAATGCTTAATCTGTTGTATTACACAACCTTTGAGTATTTAGCTTTATCAATGACATGTAGAGATCCTACCAGTCTTTGAAAACATCCTTGTTCCTTGTTTCAGGTCCAGTTTTATGTATATATTCTGCCTTGCACCTGATTATTCCAACAATTGATGGATGGCCTTGGGAATCTAATTCTGGTATTGATAGTCTTTACTGATTGTCTCCCCTCGTAGCTGATTTCTTCATTATTGTGTAAATTTAGATCATGAGCTCATGTTTAGCTAAACAGCTGACCTTGTAAGACGCTTAGGTGTGAACGCTCGTAAGCTTCAGGAGAAATTCGGCAAAATTTATTTGTGTCCCTCCAATGAGTTGCCCACGAGGACACCGTTTTCTACAAGTGTTGGTCCAATACTCCCTCTAGAGGAAGGGGATTCCGACAGGGCTGATTGGCGGCACCCGATCTGGGGCAGGGGCAGTGGGCAGCCTGTGGCCCGGGCTGGAGCCTCTTTGCATGTGTCCCTGGGACACATCTGCCTGCGAACTTCGGTCACCTGGCAGGAAGCTACGATGCCCAGACCTATGGTTAGCTGTGCAGCGAGGTGTACTGTGAGGACAGGTTCCACACACACTTCAAGTAAGAGGTCGGCCTGAGTGGAAAGGTGAGAGTTTGGGCAGCTGTGCAGACAAAGAAGGCGCCCTTTGGCCTGGGCCTAAATGCTTTTGACACCCCACTGGACCTGCCGTGCTCTGAGGGCCATGCCCTGGGCCCCCTGCTCCCGTGCCCTTTGTTCAGTCACAGCAGAGATGGCCACACCCACTCCTTCAGTGAGGGCAGAGTTCCAACCACCCTCAGCCCCGCCCCCTCTCCGCAGGTTACCATGGACTACAGAGGCTGCATCCTGAGGCCAGGGCGTTCCGAGAATGCCAAGGGCAGACATGATGACCTTAAATGATTTCCTCTTGTGTCAGGTTTGGTAAACTTTAGGAGCTAGGAAATGGTCCACTTTACAGAAATGTTCAAATTTACTGGCATTTCATATATTCTCTGCTATAACATTGTCCTGATTCTTTCTGTATATTCTTTACTTATGTTTTTGTTTTCCTTAATCAAAGTGTGTCTTTTCAATCTTTTCAAAGAAGATTCTTTGGACTTACTAAATCACCTGAATTTTATACGTTTTCTGTTGTATTAATTTCTGCTCATATCTTTATTTATCTTTTTTCTATGTTCTCAGGGTTTATTGTTTTGATCTTCTGATGTCAATTAAAACACTTGGTTATTCATTTTAATAAATATTTTACTTATAAAGATTTGAACTTTTGAAGATTCCAGCTTACTTGTAAGTTTCTAAGAGTCAGGTCCTCTCCATTGTTGCTGGCCTAAGTTTTAGTACACCATATAGCAATGTATATATTGACCTATTTTCCCCTCGACTTTCTGTGATTCCCTACATCTCACCTTTCTTTGCAGACAAGCCATTTGAAATACCCTTAACTTATTTCACAGCCAATAAGTCATTGAAATAATGTGTATTTTTAGAGAAATCTTCTTATATAATTAGGCAGAAAATCTCACCTGCCATAGTTTTCAAAACAGCATAATTTCACTCTTCTCAATGCTTAATCTGTTGTATTACACAACCTTTGAGTATTTAGCTTTATCAATGACATGTCCTTTAAAAATGTTTTAGAGATCCTACCAGTCTTTGAAAACATCCTTGTTCCTTGTTTCAGTTCCAGTTTTATGTATATATTCTGCCTTGCACCTGATTATTCCAACAATTGATGGATGGCCTTGGGAATCTAATCCTGGTATTGATACTCTTTACTGATTGTCTCTCCTCGTAGCTGATTTCTTCATTATTGTGTAAATTTAGATCATGAGCTCATGTTTAGCTAAACAGCTGACCATGTAAGACGCTTACGTGTGAACGCTCGTAAGCTTCAGGAGAAAGTCAGCAAAATTTATTTGTGTCCCTCCAATGAGTTGCCCACGAGGACACCGTTTTCTACAAGTGTTGGTCCAATACTCCCTCTAGAGGAAGGGGACTCCGACAGGGCTGATTGGCGGCCCCCGAACTGGGGCAGGGGCAGTGGGCAGCCTGTGGCACGGGCTGGAGCCTCTTTGCATGTGTCCCTGGGACACATCTGCCTGCGAACTTCGGTCACCTGGCAGGAAGCTACGATGCCCAGACCTATGGTTAGCTGTGCAGCAAGGTGTACTGTGAGGACAGGTTCCACACACACTTCAAGTAAGAGGTCGGCCTGAGTGGAAAGGTGAGAGTTTGGGCAGCTGTGCAGACAAAGAAGGCGCCCTTTGGCCTGGGCCTAAATGCTTGTGACACCCCACTGGACCTGCCGTGCTCTGAGGGCCCTGCCCTGGGCCCCCTGCTCCCCTGCCCTTTGTTCAGTCACAGCAGAGATGGCCACACCCACTCCTTCAGTGAGGGCAGAGTTCCAACCACCCTCAGCCCCGCCCCCTCTCCGCAGGTTACCATGGACTACAGAGGCTGCATCCTGAGGCCAGGGCGTTCCGAGAATGCCAAGGGCAGACATGATGACCTTAAATGATTTCCTCTTGTGTCAGGTTTGGTAAACATTAGGAGCTAGGAAATGGTCCAATTTACAGAAATGTTCAAATTTACTGGCATTTCATATATTCTCTGCTATAACATTGTCCTGATTCTTTCTGTATATTCTTTACTTATGTTTTTGTTTTCCTTAATCAAAGTGTGTCTTTTCAATCTTTTCAAAGAAGATTCTTTGGACTTACTAAATCACCTCAATTTTATACGTTTTCTGATGTATTAAGTTCTGCTCATATCTTTATTTATCTTTTTTCTATGTTCTCAGGGTTTATTGTTTTGATCTTCTGATGTCAATTAAAACACTTGGTTATTCATTTTAATTAATATTTTACTTATAAAGATTTGAACTTTTGAAGATTCCAGCTTACTTGTAAGTTTCTAAGGGTCAGGTCCTCTCCATTGTTGCTGGCCTAAGGTTTAGTTCACCATATAGCAATGTATATATTGACCTATTTTCCCCTCGACTTTCTGTGATACCCTACATCTCACCTTTCTTTGCAGACAAGCCATTTGAAATACCCTTAACTTATTTCACAGCCAATAAGTCATTGAAATAATGTGTATTTTTAGAGAAATCTTCTTATATAATTAGGCAGAAAATCTCACCTGCCATAGTTTTCAAAACAGCATAATTTCACTCTTCTCAATGCTTAATCTGTTGTATTACACAACCTTTGAGTATTTAGCTTTATCAATGACATGTCCTTTAAAAATGTTTTAGAGATCCTACCAGTCTTTGAAAACATCCTTGTTCCTTGTTTCAGGTCCAGTTTTATGTATATATTCTGCCTTGCACCTGATTATTCCAACAATTGATGGATGGCCTTGGGAATCTAATTCTGGTATTGATACTCTTTACTGATTGTCTCTCCTCGTAGCTGATTTCTTCATTATTGTGTAAATTTAGATCATGAGCTCATGTTTAGCTAAACAGCTGACCATGTAAGACGCTTACGTGTGAACGCTCGTAAGCTTCAGGAGAAAGTCAGCAAAATTTATTTGTGTCCCTGCAATGAGTTGCCCACGAGGACACCGTTTTCTACAAGTGTTGGTCCAATACTCCCTCTAGAGGAAGGGGACTCCGACAGGGCTGATTGGCGGCCCCCGAACTGGGGCAGGGGCAGTGGGCAGCCTGTGGCACGGGCTGGAGCCTCTTTGCATGTGTCCCTGGGACACATCTGCCTGCGAACTTCGGTCACCTGGCAGGAAGCTACGATGCCCAGACCTATGGTTAGCTGTGCAGCGAGGTGTACTGTGAGGACAGGTTCCACACACACTTCAAGTAAGAGGTCGGCCTGAGTGGAAAGGTGAGAGTTTGGGCAGCTGTGCAGACAAAGAAGGCGCCCTTTGGCCTGGGCCTAAATGCTTGTGACACCCCACTGGACCTGCCGTGCTCTGAGGGCCCTGCCCTGGGCCCCCTGCTCCCCTGCCCTTTGTTCAGTCACAGCAGAGATGGCCACACCCACTCCTTCAGTGAGGGCAGAGTTCCAACCACCCTCAGCCCCGCCCCCTCTCCGCAGGTTACCATGGACTACAGAGGCTGCATCCTGAGGCCAGGGCGTTCCGAGAATGCCAAGGGCAGACATGATGACCTTAAATGATTTCCTCTTGTGTCAGGTTTGGTAAACATTAGGAGCTAGGAAATGGTCCACTTTACAGAAATGTTCAAATTTACTGGCATTTCATATATTCTCTGCTATAACATTGTCCTGATTCTTTCTGTATATTCTTTACTTATGTTTTTGTTTTCCTTAATCAAAGTGTGTCTTTTCAATCTTTTCAAAGAAGATTCTTTGGACTTACTAAATCACCTCAATTTTATACGTTTTCTGATGTATTAAGTTCTGCTCATATCTTTATTTATCTTTTTTCTATGTTCTCAGGGTTTATTGTTTTGATCTTCTGATGTCAATTAAAACACTTGGTTATTCATTTTAATAAATATTTTACTTATAAAGATTTGAACTTTTGAAGATTCCAGCTTACCTGTAAGTTTCTAAGAGTCAGGTCCTCTCCATTGTTGCTGGCCTAAGTTTTAGTACACCATATAGCAATGTATATATTGACCTATTTTCCCCTCGACTTTAGGTGATTCCCTACATCTCACCTTTCTTTGCAGACAAGCCACTTGAAATACCCTTAACTTATTTCACAGCCAATAAGTCATTGAAATAATGTGTATTTTTAGAGAAATCTTCTTATATAATTAGGCAGAAAATCTCACCTGCCATAGTTTTCAAAACAGCATAATTTCACTCTTCTCAATGCTTAATCTGTTGTATTACACAACCTTTGAGTATTTAGCTTTATCAATGACATGTAGAGATCCTACCAGTCTTTGAAAACATCCTTGTTCCTTGTTTCAGGTCCAGTTTTATGTATATATTCTGCCTTGCACCTGATTATTCCAACAATTGATTGATGGCCTTGGGAATCTAATTCTGGTATTGATAGTCTTTACGGATTGTCTCCCCTCGTAGCTGATTTCTTCATTATTGTGTAAATATAGATCATGAGCTCATGTTTAGCTAAACAGCTGACCTTGTAAGACGCTTAGGTGTGAACGCTCGTAAGCTTCAGGAGAAAGTCGGCAAAATTTATTTGTGTCCCTCCAATGAGTTGCCCACGAGGACACCGTTTTCTACAAGTGTTGGTCCAATACTCCCTCTAGAGGAAGGGGACTCCGACAGGGCTGATTGGCTGCCCCCGATCTGGGACAGGGGCAGTGGGCAGCCTGTGGGCCGGGCAGGAGCCTCTTTGCATGTGTCCCTGGGACACATCTGCCTGCGAACTTCGGTCACCTGGCAGGAAGCTACGATGCCGAGACCTATGGTTAGCTGTGCAGCGAGGTGTACTGTGAGGACAGGTTCCACACACACTTCAAGTAAGAGGTCGGCCTGAGTGGAAAGGTGAGAGTTTGGGCAGCTGTGCAGACAAAGAAGGCGCCCTTTGTCCTGGGCCTAAATGCTTGTGACACCCCACTGGACCTGCCGTGCTCTGAGGGCCCTGCCCTGGGCCCCCTGCTCCCCTGCCCTTTGTTCAGTCACAGCAGAGATGGCCACACCCACTCCTTCAGTGAGGCCAGAGTTCCAACCACCCTCAGCCCCGCCCCCTCTCCGCAGGTTACCATGGACTACAGAGGCTGCATCCTGAGGCCAGGGCGTTCCGAGAATGCCAAGGGCAGACATGATGACCTTAAATGATTTCCTCTTGTGTCAGGTTTGGTAAACTTTAGGAGCTAGGAAATGGTCCACTTTACAGAAATGTTCAAATTTACTGGCATTTCATATATTCTCTGCTATAACATTGTCCTGATTCTTTCTGTATATTCTTTACTTATGTTTTTGTTTTCCTTAATCAAAGTGTGTCTTTTCAATCTTTTCAAAGAAGATTCTTTGGACTTACTAAATCACCTCAATTTTATACGTTTTCTGTTGTATTAATTTCTGCTCATATCTTTATTTATCTTTTTTCTATATTCTCAGGGTTTATTGTTATGATCTTCTGATGTCAATTAAAACACTTGGTTATTCATTTTAATAAATATTTTACTTATAAATATTTGAACTTTTGAAGATTCCAGATTACTTGTAAGTTTCTAAGAGTCAGGTCCTCTCCATTGTTGCTGGCCTAAGTTTTAGTACACCATATAGCAATGTATATATTGACCTATTTTCCCCTCGACTTTCTGTGATTCCCTACATCTCACCTTTCTTTGCAGACAAGCCATTTGAAATACCCTTAACTTATTTCACAGCCAATAAGTCATTGAAATAATGTGTATTTTTAGAGAAATCTTCTTATATAATTAGGCAGAAAATCTCACCTGCCATAGTTTTCAAAACAGCATAATTTCACTCTTCTCAATGCTTAATCTGTTGTATTACACAACCTTTGAGTATTTAGCTTTATCAATGACATGTCCTTTAAAAATGTTTTGAGATCCTACCAGTCTTTGAAAACATCCTTGTTCCTTGTTTCAGTTCCAGTTTTATGTATATATTCTGCCTTGCACCTGATTATTCCAACAATTGAAGGATGGCCTTGGGAATCTAATTCTGGTATTGATACTCTTTACTGATTGTCTCTCCTCGTAGCTGATTTCTTCATTATTGTGTAAATTTAGATCATGAGCTCATGTTTAGCTAAACAGCTGATCTTGTAAGACGCTTACGTGTGAACGCTCGTAAGCTTCAGGAGAAAGTCAGCAAAATTTATTTGTGTCCCTCCAATGAGTTGCCCACGAGGACACCGTTTTCTACAAGTGTTGGTCCCATACTCCCTCTAGAGGAAGGGGACTCCGACAGGGCTGATTGGTGGCCCCCGATCTGGGGCAGGGGCAGTGGGCAGCCTGTGGCACGGGCTGGAGCCTCTTTGCATGTGTCCCTGGGACACATCTGCCTGCGAACTTCGGTCACCTGGCAGGAAGCTACGATGCCCAGACCTATGGTTAGCTGTGCAGCGAGGTGTACTGTGAGGACAGGTTCCACACACACTTCAAGTAAGAGGTCGGCCTGAGTGGAAAGGTGAGAGTTTGGGCAGCTGTGCAGACAAAGAAGGCGCCCTTTGGCCTGGGCCTAAATGCTTGTGACACCCCACTGGACCTGCCGTGCTCTGAGGGCCATGCCCTGGGCCCCCTGCTCCCCTGCCCTTTGTTCAGTCACAGCAGAGATGGCCACACCCACTCCTTCAGTGAGGCCAGAGTTCCAACCACCCTCAGCCCCGCCCCCTCTCCGCAGGTTACCCTGGACTACAGAGGCTGCATCCTGAGGCCAGGGCGTTCCGAGAATGCCAAGTGCAGACATGATGACCTTAAATGATTTCCTCTTGTGTCAGGTTTGGTAAACTTTAGGAGCTAGGAAATGGTCCACTTTACAGAAATGTTCAAATTTACTGGCATTTCATATATTCTCTGCTATAACATTGTCCTGATTCTTTCTGTATATTCTTTACTTATGTTTTTGTTTTCCTTAATCAAAGTGTGTCTTTTCAATCTTTTCAAAGAAGATTCTTTGGACTTACTAAATCACCTCAATTTTATACGTTTTCTGTTGTATTAATTTCTGCTCATATCTTTATTTATCTTTTTTCTATGTTCTCAGGGTTTATTGTTATGATCTTCTGATGTCAATTAAAACACTTGGTTATTCATTTTAATAAATATTTTACTTATAAATATTTGAACTTTTGAAGATTCCAGATTACTTGTAAGTTTCTAAGAGTCAGGTCCTCTCCATTGTTGCTGGCCTAAGTTTTAGTACACCATATAGCAATGTATATATTGACCTATTTTCCCCTCGACTTTCTGTGATTCCCTACATCTCACCTTTCTTTGCAGACAAGCCATTTGAAATACCCTTAACTTATTTCACAGCCAATAAGTCATTGAAATAATGTGTATTTTTAGAGAAATCTTCTTATATAATTAGGCAGAAAATCTCACCTGCCATAGTTTTCAAAACAGCATAATTTCACTCTTCTCAATGCTTAATCTGTTGTATTACACAACCTTTGAGTATTTAGCTTTATCAATGACATGTCCTTTAAAAATGTTTTGAGATCCTACCAGTCTTTGAAAACATCCTTGTTCCTTGTTTCAGTTCCAGTTTTATGTATATATTCTGCCTTGCACCTGATTATTCCAACAATTGAAGGATGGCCTTGGGAATCTAATTCTGGTATTGATACTCTTTACTGATTGTCTCTCCTCGTAGCTGATTTCTTCATTATTGTGTAAATTTAGATCATGAGCTCATGTTTAGCTAAACAGCTGATCTTGTAAGACGCTTACGTGTGAACGCTCGTAAGCTTCAGGAGAAAGTCAGCAAAATTTATTTGTGTCCCTCCAATGAGTTGCCCACGAGGACACCGTTTTCTACAAGTGTTGGTCCCATACTCCCTCTAGAGGAAGGGGACTCCGACAGGGCTGATTGGTGGCCCCCGATCTGGGGCAGGGGCAGTGGGCAGCCTGTGGCACGGGCTGGAGCCTCTTTGCATGTGTCCCTGGGACACATCTGCCTGCGAACTTCGGTCACCTGGCAGGAAGCTACGATGCCCAGACCTATGGTTAGCTGTGCAGCGAGGTGTACTGTGAGGACAGGTTCCACACACACTTCAAGTAAGAGGTCGGCCTGAGTGGAAAGGTGAGAGTTTGGGCAGCTGTGCAGACAAAGAAGGCGCCCTTTGGCCTGGGCCTAAATGCTTGTGACACCCCACTGGACCTGCCGTGCTCTGAGGGCCATGCCCTGGGCCCCCTGCTCCCCTGCCCTTTGTTCAGTCACAGCAGAGATGGCCACACCCACTCCTTCAGTGAGGCCAGAGTTCCAACCACCCTCAGCCCCGCCCCCTCTCCGCAGGTTACCCTGGACTACAGAGGCTGCATCCTGAGGCCAGGGCGTTCCGAGAATGCCAAGTGCAGACATGATGACCTTAAATGATTTCCTCTTGTGTCAGGTTTGGTAAACTTTAGGAGCTAGGAAATGGTCCACTTTACAGAAATGTTCAAATTTACTGGCATTTCATATATTCTCTGCTATAACATTGTCCTGATTATTTCTGTATATTCTTTACTTATGTTTTTGTTTTCCTTAATCAAAGTGTGTCTTTTCAATCTTTTCAAAGAAGATTCTTTGGACTTACTAAATCACCTCAATTTTATACGTTTTCTGATGTATTAAGTTCTGCTCATATCTTTATTTATCTTTTTTCTATGTTCTCAGGGTTTATTGTTTTGATCTTCTGATGTCAATTAAAACACTTGGTTATTCATTTTAATAAGTATTTTACTTATAAAGATTTGAACTTTTGAAGATTCCAGCTTACTTGTAAGTTTGTAAGGGTCAGGTCCTCTCCATTGTTGCTGGCCTAAGGTTTAGTTCACCATATAGCAATGTATATATTGACCTATTTTCCCCTCGACTTTCTGTGATTCCCTACATCTCACCTTTCTTTGCAGACAAGCCATTTGAAATACCCTTAACTTAGTTCACAGCCAATAAGTCATTGAAATAATGTGTATTTTTAGAGAAATCTTCTTATATAATTAGGCAGAAAATCTCACCTGCCATAGTTTTCAAAACAGCATAATTTCACTCTTCTCAATGCTTAATCTGTTGTATTACACAACCTTTGAGTATTTAGCTTTATCAATGACATGTAGAGATCCTACCAGTCTTTGAAAACATCCTTGTTCCTTGTTTCAGGTCCAGTTTTATGTATATATTCTGCCTTGCACCTGATTATTCCAACAATTGATGGATGGCCTTGGGAATCTAATTCTGGTATTGATAGTCTTTACTGATTGTCTCCCCTCGTAGCTGATTTCTTCATTATTGTGTAAATTTAGATCATGAGCTCATGTTTAGCTAAACAGCTGACCTTGTAAGACGCTTAGGTGTGAACGCTCGTAAGCTTCCGCAGAAAGACGGCAAAGATTTATTTGTGTCCCTCCAATGAGTTGCCCACGAGGACACCGTTTTCTACAAGTGTTGGTCCAATACTCCCTCTAGAGGAAGGGGATTCCGACAGGGCTGATTGGCGGCCCCCGATCTGGGGCAGGGGCAGTGGGCAGCCTGTGGCCCGGGCTGGAGCCTCTTTGCATGTGTCCCTGGGACACATCTGCCTGCGAACTTCGGTCACCTGGCAGGAAGCTACGATGCCCAGACCTATGGTTAGCTGTGCAGCGAGGTGTACTGTGAGGACAGGTTCCACACACACTTCAAGTAAGAGGTCGGCCTGAGTGGAAAGGTGAGAGTTTGGGCAGCTGTGCAGACAAAGAAGGCGCCCTTTGGCCTGGGCCTAAATGCTTGTGACACCCCACTGGACCTGCCGAGCTCTGAGGGCCCTGCCCTGGGCCCCCTGCTCCCGTGCCCTTTGTTCAGTCACAGCAGAGATGGCCACACCCACTCCTTCAGTGAGGGCAGAGTTCCAACCACCCTCAGCCCCGCCCCCTCTCCGCAGGTTACCATGGACTACAGAGGCTGCATCCTGAGGCCAGGGCGTTCCGAGAATGCCAAGGGCAGACATGATGACCTTAAATGATTTCCTCTTGTGTCAGTTTTGGTAAACTTTAGGAGCTAGGAAATGGTCCACTTTACAGAAATGTTCAAATTTACTGGCATTTCATATATTCTCTGCTATAACATTGTCCTGATTCTTTCTGTATATTCTTTACTTATGTTTTTGTTTTCCTTAATCAAAGTGTGTCTTTTCAATCTTTTCAAAGAAGATTCTTTGGACTTACTAAATCACCTCAATTTTATACGTTTTCTGATGTATTAAGTTCTGCTCATATCTTTATTTATCTTTTTTCTATGTTCTCAGGGTTTATTGTTTTGATCTTCTGATGTCAATTAAAACACTTGGTTATTCATTTTAATAAATATTTTACTTATAAAGATTTGAACTTTTGAAGATTCCAGCTTACTTCTAAGTTTCTAAGGGTCAGGTCCTCTCCATTGTTGCTGGTCTAAGGTTTAGTTCACCATATAGCAATGTATATATTGACCTATTTTCCCCTCGACTTTCTGTGATTCCCTACATCTCACCTTTCTTTGCAGACAAGCCATTTGAAATACCCTTAACTTATTTCACAGCCAATAAGTCATTGAAATAATGTGTATTTTTTAGAGAAATTTTCTTATATAATTAGGCAGAAAATCTCACCTGCCATCGTTTTCAAAACAGGATAATTTCACTCTTCTCAATGCTTAATCTGTTGTATTACACAACCTTTGAGTATTTAGCTTTATCAATGACATGTACATTAAAAATGTTTTAGAGATCCTACCAGTCTTTGAAAACATCCTTGTTCCTTGTTTCAGTTCCAGTTTTATGTATATATTCTGCCTTGCACCTGATTATTCCAACAATTGATGGATGGCCTTGGGAATCTAATTCTGGTATTGATACTCTTTACTGATTGTCTCTCCTCGTAGCTGATTTCTTCATTATTGTGTAAATTTAGATCATGAGCTCATGTTTAGCTAAACAGCTGACCATGTAAGACGCTTACGTGTGAACGCTCGTAAGCTTCAGGAGAAAGTCAGCAAAATTTATTTGTGTCCCTGCAATGAGTTGCCCACGAGGACACCGTTTTCTACAAGTGTTGGTCCAATACTCCCTCTAGAGGAAGGGGACTCCGACAGGGCTGATTGGCGGCCCCCGAACTGGGGCAGGGGCAGTGGGCAGCCTGTGGCACGGGCTGGAGCCTCTTTGCATGTGTCCCTGGGACACATCTGCCTGCGAACTTCGGTCACCTGGCAGGAAGCTACGATGCCCAGACCTATGGTTAGCTGTGCAGCGAGGTGTACTGTGAGGACAGGTTCCACACACACTTCAAGTAAGAGGTCGGCCTGAGTGGAAAGGTGAGAGTTTGGGCAGCTGTGCAGACAAAGAAGGCGCCCTTTGGCCTGGG
>NW_028294476.1:0-63551 GCF_964341445.2 Mesoplodon mirus | reverse complement strand
AGAAAACGTATACAATTGAGGTGATTTAGTAAGTCCAAAGAATCTTCTTTGAAAAGATTTAAAAGACACACTTTGATAAAGGAAAACAAAAACATAAGTAAAGAATACACAGAAAGAGTCAGGACAATGTTAGAGCAGAGAATATATGAAATGCCAGTAACTTTGAACATTTCTGTAAAGGGGACCATTTCCTAGCTCCTAAAGTTTACCAAAACTGACACAAGAGGAAATCATTTAAGGTCATCATGTCTGCCCTTGGCATTCTCGGAATTACCTGGCCTCAGAATGCAGCCTCTGTAGTCCATGGTAACCTGCGGAGAGGGGACGGGGCTGAGGGAGGTTGGAACACTGCCCTCACTGAGGGAGTGGGTGTAGCCATCTCTGCTGTGACTGAACAAAGGGCAGGGGAGCAGGGGGCCCAGGGCAGGGCCCTCAGAGCCCGGCAGCCCCAGTGGAGTCTCACAAGCATTTAGGCCCCGGACAAAGGGTGCCTTGTTTGTCTGCACAGCTGCCCAAACTCTCACCTTTCCACTCAGGCCGCCCTCTTACTTGAAGTGTGTGTGGAACCTGTCCGCACAGTACATCTCGCTGCACAGTTGAGCATAGGTCTGGGCATCGTAGCTTCCTGCCAGGTGACCGAAGTTCGCAGGCAGATTGGTCCCTGGGACACACGCGGAGAGGCTCCTGCCCAGGCCACAGGCCGCCCACTGCCCCTGCCTCAGATCGGGGGCCGCAAAGCAGCCCTGTCCGAGTCCCCTGCCTCTAGAGGGAGTATTGGACCAACACTTGTAGAAAACGGGGTCCCTGCGGGCCACTCACTGGAGGGACACAAATAAATCTTGGCCGACTTTCTGCTGAATCTTACGAGCGTTCACACCTAAGCCTCTTACAAGGTCAGCTGTTTAGCTAAACATGAGCTCATGATCTAAATTTACACAATAATGAAGAAAGCAGCTACAAGGGGAGACAATCAGCAAAAACAATCAATACCAGAATTAGATTCCCAAGGCCATCCATCAGATGTAGGAATAATCGGGTGCAAGGCAGAAAATATACATCAAACTGGAACTGAAACAAGGCACAAGGATGTTTTCAAAGACTGGTAGGATCTCTAAAACATTTTTAAAGGACATGTCATTGATAAAGCTAAATACTCAAAGGTTGTGTAATACAACAGATTAATCATTGAGAAGAGTGAAATTATGCTGTTTTGAAAACTATGGCAGGCCAGATTTTCTGCCTAATTATAGAAGAAGATTTCTCTACAAAATACACATTATTTCAAAGACTTATTGGCTGTGAAATAAGTTAAGGGTATTTCCAATGGCTTGTCTGCAAAGAAAGGTGAGATGTAGGGGATCACAGAAAGTCGAGGGCAAAATAGGTCAATATATACATTGCTATATGGGGAACTAAGCCTTAGGCCAGCAACAATGGAGAGGACCTGACCCTTAGAAACTTACAAGTAAGCTGGAATCTTCAAAAGTTCAAATCTTTATAAGTAAAACGTTTTATTAAAATGAATAACCAAGAGTTTTAATTGACATCAGAAGATGAAAACAATAAACCCTGAGAACATAGAACAAAGATAAATAAAGATATGAGCAGAACTTAATACAACAGAAAACGTATAACATTGAGGTGATTTAGTAAGTCCAAAGAATCTTCTTTGAAAAGATTTAAAAGACACACTTTGATTAAGGAAAACAAAAACATAAGTAAAGAATATACAGAAAGAGTCAGGACAATGTTATAGCAGAGAATATATGAAATGCCAGTAAATTTGAACATTTCTGTAAAGGGGACCATTTTCTAGCTCCTAAAGTTTACCAAAACTGACACAAGAGAAAATCATTTAAGGTCATCATGTCTGCCCTTGGCATTCTCGGAACGCCCTGGCCTCAGAATGCAGCCTCTGTAGTCCATGGTAACCTGTGGAGTGGGGGCGGGGCTGAGGGAGGTTGGAACACTGCCCTCACTGAGGGAGTGGGTGTGGCCATCTCTGCTGTGACTGAACAAAGGGCAGGGGAGCAGGTGGCCCAGGGCAGGGCCCTCAGAGCCCGGCAGGCCCAGTGGAGTGTCACAAGCATTTAGGCCAAGGCTAAAGCGCGCCTTCTTTGTCTGCACAGGTGCCCAAACTCTCACCTTTCCACTCAGGCCGCCCTCTTACTTGAAGTGTGTGTGGAACCTGTCCGCGCAGTACACATCGCTGCACAGCTGAGCATAGGTCTGGGAACCTTAGCTTCCAGCCAGGTGACCGAAGTTCACAGGCAGATTGGTCCCTGGGACACACGCGGAGAGGCTCCTGCCCGTGACACAGGCCGCCCACTGCCCCTGCCTCAGATCGGGGGCCGCAAAGCAGCCCTGTCTGAGTCCCCTGCCTCTAGAGGGAGTATTGGACCAACACTTGTAGAAAACGGGGTCCCTGCGGGCCACTCATTGGAGGGAGACACATAAATCTTGGCCGACTTTCTGCTGAATCTTACGAGCGTTCACACCTAAGCCTCTTACAAGGTCAGCTGTTTAGCTAAACATGAGCTCATGATCTAAATTTACACAATAATGAAGAAAGCATCTACAAGGGGAGACAATCAGCAAAAACAATCAATACCAGAATTAGATTCCCAAGGCCATCCATCAGATGTAGGAATAATCGGGTGCAAGGCAGAAAATATACATCAAACTGGAACTGAAACAAGGCACAAGGATGTTTTCAAAGACTGGTAGGATCTCTAAAACATTTTTAAAGGACATGTCATTGATAAAGCTAAATACTCAAAGGTTGTGTAATACAACAGATTAATCATTGAGAAGAGTGAAATTATGCTGTTTTGAAAACTATGGCAGGTCAGATTTTCTGCCTAATTATAGAAGAAGATTTCTCTACAAAATACACATTATTTCAAAGACTTATTGGCTGTGAAATAAGTTAAGGGTATTTCCAATGGCTTGTCTGCAAAGAAAGGTGAGATGTAGGGAATCACAGAAAGTCGAGGGCAAAATAGGTCAATATATACATTGCTTTATGGGGAACTAAGCCTTAGGCCAGCAACAATGGAGAGGACCTGACCCTTAGAAACGTACAAGTAAGCTGGAATCTTCAAAAGTTCAAATCTTTATAAGTAAAATATTTATTAAAATGAATAACCAAGTGTTTTAATTGACATCAGAATATGAAAACAATAAACCCTGAGAACATAGAAAAAAGATAAATAAAGATATGAGCAGAACTTAATACAACAGAAAACGTATAAAATTGAGGTGATTTAGTAAGTCCAAAGAATCTTCTTTGAAAAGATTTAAAAGACACACTTTGATAAAGGAAAACAAAAACATAAGTAAAGAATACACAGAAAGAGTCAGGACAATGTTAGAGCAGAGAATATATGAAATGCCAGTAACTTTGAACATTTCTGTAAAGGGGACCATTTCCTAGCTCCTAAAGTTTACCAAAACTGACACAAGAGGAAATCATTTAAGGTCATCATGTCTGCCCTTGGCATTCTCGGAATTACCTGGCCTCAGAATGCAGCCTCTGTAGTCCATGGTAACCTGCGGAGAGGGGACGGGGCTGAGGGAGGTTGGAACACTGCCCTCACTGAGGGAGTGGGTGTAGCCATCTCTGCTGTGACTGAACAAAGGGCAGGGGAGCAGGGGGCCCAGGGCAGGGCCCTCAGAGCCCGGCAGCCCCAGTGGAGTCTCACAAGCATTTAGGCCCCGGACAAAGGGTGCCTTGTTTGTCTGCACAGCTGCCCAAACTCTCACCTTTCCACTCAGGCCGCCCTCTTACTTGAAGTGTGTGTGGAACCTGTCCGCACAGTACATCTCGCTGCACAGTTGAGCATAGGTCTGGGCATCGTAGCTTCCTGCCAGGTGACCGAAGTTCGCAGGCAGATTGGTCCCTGGGACACACGCGGAGAGGCTCCTGCCCAGGCCACAGGCCGCCCACTGCCCCTGCCTCAGATCGGGGGCCGCAAAGCAGCCCTGTCCGAGTCCCCTGCCTCTAGAGGGAGTATTGGACCAACACTTGTAGAAAACGGGGTCCCTGCGGGCCACTCACTGGAGGGACACAAATAAATCTTGGCCGACTTTCTGCTGAATCTTACGAGCGTTCACACCTAAGCCTCTTACAAGGTCAGCTGTTTAGCTAAACATGAGCTCATGATCTAAATTTACACAATAATGAAGAAAGCAGCTACAAGGGGAGACAATCAGCAAAAACAATCAATACCAGAATTAGATTCCCAAGGCCATCCATCAGATGTAGGAATAATCGGGTGCAAGGCAGAAAATATACATCAAACTGGAACTGAAACAAGGCACAAGGATGTTTTCAAAGACTGGTAGGATCTCTAAAACATTTTTAAAGGACATGTCATTGATAAAGCTAAATACTCAAAGGTTGTGTAATACAACAGATTAATCATTGAGAAGAGTGAAATTATGCTGTTTTGAAAACTATGGCAGGCCAGATTTTCTGCCTAATTATAGAAGAAGATTTCTCTACAAAATACACATTATTTCAAAGACTTATTGGCTGTGAAATAAGTTAAGGGTATTTCCAATGGCTTGTCTGCAAAGAAAGGTGAGATGTAGGGGATCACAGAAAGTCGAGGGCAAAATAGGTCAATATATACATTGCTATATGGGGAACTAAGCCTTAGGCCAGCAACAATGGAGAGGACCTGACCCTTAGAAACTTACAAGTAAGCTGGAATCTTCAAAAGTTCAAATCTTTATAAGTAAAACGTTTTATTAAAATGAATAACCAAGAGTTTTAATTGACATCAGAAGATGAAAACAATAAACCCTGAGAACATAGAACAAAGATAAATAAAGATATGAGCAGAACTTAATACAACAGAAAACGTATAACATTGAGGTGATTTAGTAAGTCCAAAGAATCTTCTTTGAAAAGATTTAAAAGACACACTTTGATTAAGGAAAACAAAAACATAAGTAAAGAATATACAGAAAGAGTCAGGACAATGTTATAGCAGAGAATATATGAAATGCCAGTAAATTTGAACATTTCTGTAAAGGGGACCATTTTCTAGCTCCTAAAGTTTACCAAAACTGACACAAGAGAAAATCATTTAAGGTCATCATGTCTGCCCTTGGCATTCTCGGAACGCCCTGGCCTCAGAATGCAGCCTCTGTAGTCCATGGTAACCTGTGGAGTGGGGGCGGGGCTGAGGGAGGTTGGAACACTGCCCTCACTGAGGGAGTGGGTGTGGCCATCTCTGCTGTGACTGAACAAAGGGCAGGGGAGCAGGTGGCCCAGGGCAGGGCCCTCAGAGCCCGGCAGGCCCAGTGGAGTGTCACAAGCATTTAGGCCAAGGCTAAAGCGCGCCTTCTTTGTCTGCACAGGTGCCCAAACTCTCACCTTTCCACTCAGGCCGCCCTCTTACTTGAAGTGTGTGTGGAACCTGTCCGCGCAGTACACATCGCTGCACAGCTGAGCATAGGTCTGGGAACCTTAGCTTCCAGCCAGGTGACCGAAGTTCACAGGCAGATTGGTCCCTGGGACACACGCGGAGAGGCTCCTGCCCGTGACACAGGCCGCCCACTGCCCCTGCCTCAGATCGGGGGCCGCAAAGCAGCCCTGTCTGAGTCCCCTGCCTCTAGAGGGAGTATTGGACCAACACTTGTAGAAAACGGGGTCCCTGCGGGCCACTCATTGGAGGGAGACACATAAATCTTGGCCGACTTTCTGCTGAATCTTACGAGCGTTCACACCTAAGCCTCTTACAAGGTCAGCTGTTTAGCTAAACATGAGCTCATGATCTAAATTTACACAATAATGAAGAAAGCATCTACAAGGGGAGACAATCAGCAAAAACAATCAATACCAGAATTAGATTCCCAAGGCCATCCATCAGATGTAGGAATAATCGGGTGCAAGGCAGAAAATATACATCAAACTGGAACTGAAACAAGGCACAAGGATGTTTTCAAAGACTGGTAGGATCTCTAAAACATTTTTAAAGGACATGTCATTGATAAAGCTAAATACTCAAAGGTTGTGTAATACAACAGATTAATCATTGAGAAGAGTGAAATTATGCTGTTTTGAAAACTATGGCAGGTCAGATTTTCTGCCTAATTATAGAAGAAGATTTCTCTACAAAATACACATTATTTCAAAGACTTATTGGCTGTGAAATAAGTTAAGGGTATTTCCAATGGCTTGTCTGCAAAGAAAGGTGAGATGTAGGGAATCACAGAAAGTCGAGGGCAAAATAGGTCAATATATACATTGCTTTATGGGGAACTAAGCCTTAGGCCAGCAACAATGGAGAGGACCTGACCCTTAGAAACGTACAAGTAAGCTGGAATCTTCAAAAGTTCAAATCTTTATAAGTAAAATATTTATTAAAATGAATAACCAAGTGTTTTAATTGACATCAGAATATGAAAACAATAAACCCTGAGAACATAGAAAAAAGATAAATAAAGATATGAGCAGAACTTAATACAACAGAAAACGTATAAAATTGAGGTGATTTAGTAAGTCCAAAGAATCTTCTTTGAAAAGATTTAAAAGACACACTTTGATAAAGGAAAACAAAAACATAAGTAAAGAATACACAGAAAGAGTCAGGACAATGTTAGAGCAGAGAATATATGAAATGCCAGTAACTTTGAACATTTCTGTAAAGGGGACCATTTCCTAGCTCCTAAAGTTTACCAAAACTGACACAAGAGGAAATCATTTAAGGTCATCATGTCTGCCCTTGGCATTCTCGGAATTACCTGGCCTCAGAATGCAGCCTCTGTAGTCCATGGTAACCTGCGGAGAGGGGACGGGGCTGAGGGAGGTTGGAACACTGCCCTCACTGAGGGAGTGGGTGTAGCCATCTCTGCTGTGACTGAACAAAGGGCAGGGGAGCAGGGGGCCCAGGGCAGGGCCCTCAGAGCCCGGCAGCCCCAGTGGAGTCTCACAAGCATTTAGGCCCCGGACAAAGGGTGCCTTGTTTGTCTGCACAGCTGCCCAAACTCTCACCTTTCCACTCAGGCCGCCCTCTTACTTGAAGTGTGTGTGGAACCTGTCCGCACAGTACATCTCGCTGCACAGTTGAGCATAGGTCTGGGCATCGTAGCTTCCTGCCAGGTGACCGAAGTTCGCAGGCAGATTGGTCCCTGGGACACACGCGGAGAGGCTCCTGCCCAGGCCACAGGCCGCCCACTGCCCCTGCCTCAGATCGGGGGCCGCAAAGCAGCCCTGTCCGAGTCCCCTGCCTCTAGAGGGAGTATTGGACCAACACTTGTAGAAAACGGGGTCCCTGCGGGCCACTCACTGGAGGGACACAAATAAATCTTGGCCGACTTTCTGCTGAATCTTACGAGCGTTCACACCTAAGCCTCTTACAAGGTCAGCTGTTTAGCTAAACATGAGCTCATGATCTAAATTTACACAATAATGAAGAAAGCAGCTACAAGGGGAGACAATCAGCAAAAACAATCAATACCAGAATTAGATTCCCAAGGCCATCCATCAGATGTAGGAATAATCGGGTGCAAGGCAGAAAATATACATCAAACTGGAACTGAAACAAGGCACAAGGATGTTTTCAAAGACTGGTAGGATCTCTAAAACATTTTTAAAGGACATGTCATTGATAAAGCTAAATACTCAAAGGTTGTGTAATACAACAGATTAATCATTGAGAAGAGTGAAATTATGCTGTTTTGAAAACTATGGCAGGCCAGATTTTCTGCCTAATTATAGAAGAAGATTTCTCTACAAAATACACATTATTTCAAAGACTTATTGGCTGTGAAATAAGTTAAGGGTATTTCCAATGGCTTGTCTGCAAAGAAAGGTGAGATGTAGGGGATCACAGAAAGTCGAGGGCAAAATAGGTCAATATATACATTGCTATATGGGGAACTAAGCCTTAGGCCAGCAACAATGGAGAGGACCTGACCCTTAGAAACTTACAAGTAAGCTGGAATCTTCAAAAGTTCAAATCTTTATAAGTAAAACGTTTTATTAAAATGAATAACCAAGAGTTTTAATTGACATCAGAAGATGAAAACAATAAACCCTGAGAACATAGAACAAAGATAAATAAAGATATGAGCAGAACTTAATACAACAGAAAACGTATAACATTGAGGTGATTTAGTAAGTCCAAAGAATCTTCTTTGAAAAGATTTAAAAGACACACTTTGATTAAGGAAAACAAAAACATAAGTAAAGAATATACAGAAAGAGTCAGGACAATGTTATAGCAGAGAATATATGAAATGCCAGTAAATTTGAACATTTCTGTAAAGGGGACCATTTTCTAGCTCCTAAAGTTTACCAAAACTGACACAAGAGAAAATCATTTAAGGTCATCATGTCTGCCCTTGGCATTCTCGGAACGCCCTGGCCTCAGAATGCAGCCTCTGTAGTCCATGGTAACCTGTGGAGTGGGGGCGGGGCTGAGGGAGGGTGGAACACTGCCCTCACTGAGGGAGTGGGTGTGGCCATCTCTGCTGTGACTGAACAAAGGGCAGGGGAGCAGGTGGCCCAGGGCAGGGCCCTCAGAGCCCGGCAGGCCCAGTGGAGTGTCACAAGCATTTAGGCCAAGGCTAAAGCGCGCCTTCTTTGTCTGCACAGGTGCCCAAACTCTCACCTTTCCACTCAGGCCGCCCTCTTACTTGAAGTGTGTGTGGAACCTGTCCGCGCAGTACACATCGCTGCACAGCTGAGCATAGGTCTGGGAACCTTAGCTTCCAGCCAGGTGACCGAAGTTCACAGGCAGATTGGTCCCTGGGACACACGCGGAGAGGCTCCTGCCCGTGACACAGGCCGCCCACTGCCCCTGCCTCAGATCGGGGGCCGCAAAGCAGCCCTGTCTGAGTCCCCTGCCTCTAGAGGGAGTATTGGACCAACACTTGTAGAAAACGGGGTCCCTGCGGGCCACTCATTGGAGGGAGACACATAAATCTTGGCCGACTTTCTGCTGAATCTTACGAGCGTTCACACCTAAGCCTCTTACAAGGTCAGCTGTTTAGCTAAACATGAGCTCATGATCTAAATTTACACAATAATGAAGAAAGCATCTACAAGGGGAGACAATCAGCAAAAACAATCAATACCAGAATTAGATTCCCAAGGCCATCCATCAGATGTAGGAATAATCGGGTGCAAGGCAGAAAATATACATCAAACTGGAACTGAAACAAGGCACAAGGATGTTTTCAAAGACTGGTAGGATCTCTAAAACATTTTTAAAGGACATGTCATTGATAAAGCTAAATACTCAAAGGTTGTGTAATACAACAGATTAATCATTGAGAAGAGTGAAATTATGCTGTTTTGAAAACTATGGCAGGTCAGATTTTCTGCCTAATTATAGAAGAAGATTTCTCTACAAAATACACATTATTTCAAAGACTTATTGGCTGTGAAATAAGTTAAGGGTATTTCCAATGGCTTGTCTGCAAAGAAAGGTGAGATGTAGGGAATCACAGAAAGTCGAGGGCAAAATAGGTCAATATATACATTGCTTTATGGGGAACTAAGCCTTAGGCCAGCAACAATGGAGAGGACCTGACCCTTAGAAACGTACAAGTAAGCTGGAATCTTCAAAAGTTCAAATCTTTATAAGTAAAATATTTATTAAAATGAATAACCAAGTGTTTTAATTGACATCAGAATATGAAAACAATAAACCCTGAGAACATAGAAAAAAGATAAATAAAGATATGAGCAGAACTTAATACAACAGAAAACGTATAAAATTGAGGTGATTTAGTAAGTCCAAAGAATCTTCTTTGAAAAGATTTAAAAGACACACTTTGATAAAGGAAAACAAAAACATAAGTAAAGAATACACAGAAAGAGTCAGGACAATGTTAGAGCAGAGAATATATGAAATGCCAGTAACTTTGAACATTTCTGTAAAGGGGACCATTTCCTAGCTCCTAAAGTTTACCAAAACTGACACAAGAGGAAATCATTTAAGGTCATCATGTCTGCCCTTGGCATTCTCGGAATTACCTGGCCTCAGAATGCAGCCTCTGTAGTCCATGGTAACCTGCGGAGAGGGGACGGGGCTGAGGGAGGTTGGAACACTGCCCTCACTGAGGGAGTGGGTGTAGCCATCTCTGCTGTGACTGAACAAAGGGCAGGGGAGCAGGGGGCCCAGGGCAGGGCCCTCAGAGCCCGGCAGCCCCAGTGGAGTCTCACAAGCATTTAGGCCCCGGACAAAGGGTGCCTTGTTTGTCTGCACAGCTGCCCAAACTCTCACCTTTCCACTCAGGCCGCCCTCTTACTTGAAGTGTGTGTGGAACCTGTCCGCACAGTACATCTCGCTGCACAGTTGAGCATAGGTCTGGGCATCGTAGCTTCCTGCCAGGTGACCGAAGTTCGCAGGCAGATTGGTCCCTGGGACACACGCGGAGAGGCTCCTGCCCAGGCCACAGGCCGCCCACTGCCCCTGCCTCAGATCGGGGGCCGCAAAGCAGCCCTGTCCGAGTCCCCTGCCTCTAGAGGGAGTATTGGACCAACACTTGTAGAAAACGGGGTCCCTGCGGGCCACTCACTGGAGGGACACAAATAAATCTTGGCCGACTTTCTGCTGAATCTTACGAGCGTTCACACCTAAGCCTCTTACAAGGTCAGCTGTTTAGCTAAACATGAGCTCATGATCTAAATTTACACAATAATGAAGAAAGCAGCTACAAGGGGAGACAATCAGCAAAAACAATCAATACCAGAATTAGATTCCCAAGGCCATCCATCAGATGTAGGAATAATCGGGTGCAAGGCAGAAAATATACATCAAACTGGAACTGAAACAAGGCACAAGGATGTTTTCAAAGACTGGTAGGATCTCTAAAACATTTTTAAAGGACATGTCATTGATAAAGCTAAATACTCAAAGGTTGTGTAATACAACAGATTAATCATTGAGAAGAGTGAAATTATGCTGTTTTGAAAACTATGGCAGGCCAGATTTTCTGCCTAATTATAGAAGAAGATTTCTCTACAAAATACACATTATTTCAAAGACTTATTGGCTGTGAAATAAGTTAAGGGTATTTCCAATGGCTTGTCTGCAAAGAAAGGTGAGATGTAGGGGATCACAGAAAGTCGAGGGCAAAATAGGTCAATATATACATTGCTATATGGGGAACTAAGCCTTAGGCCAGCAACAATGGAGAGGACCTGACCCTTAGAAACTTACAAGTAAGCTGGAATCTTCAAAAGTTCAAATCTTTATAAGTAAAACGTTTTATTAAAATGAATAACCAAGAGTTTTAATTGACATCAGAAGATGAAAACAATAAACCCTGAGAACATAGAACAAAGATAAATAAAGATATGAGCAGAACTTAATACAACAGAAAACGTATAACATTGAGGTGATTTAGTAAGTCCAAAGAATCTTCTTTGAAAAGATTTAAAAGACACACTTTGATTAAGGAAAACAAAAACATAAGTAAAGAATATACAGAAAGAGTCAGGACAATGTTATAGCAGAGAATATATGAAATGCCAGTAAATTTGAACATTTCTGTAAAGGGGACCATTTTCTAGCTCCTAAAGTTTACCAAAACTGACACAAGAGAAAATCATTTAAGGTCATCATGTCTGCCCTTGGCATTCTCGGAACGCCCTGGCCTCAGAATGCAGCCTCTGTAGTCCATGGTAACCTGTGGAGTGGGGGCGGGGCTGAGGGAGGTTGGAACACTGCCCTCACTGAGGGAGTGGGTGTGGCCATCTCTGCTGTGACTGAACAAAGGGCAGGGGAGCAGGTGGCCCAGGGCAGGGCCCTCAGAGCCCGGCAGGCCCAGTGGAGTGTCACAAGCATTTAGGCCAAGGCTAAAGCGCGCCTTCTTTGTCTGCACAGGTGCCCAAACTCTCACCTTTCCACTCAGGCCGCCCTCTTACTTGAAGTGTGTGTGGAACCTGTCCGCGCAGTACACATCGCTGCACAGCTGAGCATAGGTCTGGGAACCTTAGCTTCCAGCCAGGTGACCGAAGTTCACAGGCAGATTGGTCCCTGGGACACACGCGGAGAGGCTCCTGCCCGTGACACAGGCCGCCCACTGCCCCTGCCTCAGATCGGGGGCCGCAAAGCAGCCCTGTCTGAGTCCCCTGCCTCTAGAGGGAGTATTGGACCAACACTTGTAGAAAACGGGGTCCCTGCGGGCCACTCATTGGAGGGAGACACATAAATCTTGGCCGACTTTCTGCTGAATCTTACGAGCGTTCACACCTAAGCCTCTTACAAGGTCAGCTGTTTAGCTAAACATGAGCTCATGATCTAAATTTACACAATAATGAAGAAAGCATCTACAAGGGGAGACAATCAGCAAAAACAATCAATACCAGAATTAGATTCCCAAGGCCATCCATCAGATGTAGGAATAATCGGGTGCAAGGCAGAAAATATACATCAAACTGGAACTGAAACAAGGCACAAGGATGTTTTCAAAGACTGGTAGGATCTCTAAAACATTTTTAAAGGACATGTCATTGATAAAGCTAAATACTCAAAGGTTGTGTAATACAACAGATTAATCATTGAGAAGAGTGAAATTATGCTGTTTTGAAAACTATGGCAGGTCAGATTTTCTGCCTAATTATAGAAGAAGATTTCTCTACAAAATACACATTATTTCAAAGACTTATTGGCTGTGAAATAAGTTAAGGGTATTTCCAATGGCTTGTCTGCAAAGAAAGGTGAGATGTAGGGAATCACAGAAAGTCGAGGGCAAAATAGGTCAATATATACATTGCTTTATGGGGAACTAAGCCTTAGGCCAGCAACAATGGAGAGGACCTGACCCTTAGAAACGTACAAGTAAGCTGGAATCTTCAAAAGTTCAAATCTTTATAAGTAAAATATTTATTAAAATGAATAACCAAGTGTTTTAATTGACATCAGAATATGAAAACAATAAACCCTGAGAACATAGAAAAAAGATAAATAAAGATATGAGCAGAACTTAATACAACAGAAAACGTATAAAATTGAGGTGATTTAGTAAGTCCAAAGAATCTTCTTTGAAAAGATTTAAAAGACACACTTTGATAAAGGAAAACAAAAACATAAGTAAAGAATACACAGAAAGAGTCAGGACAATGTTAGAGCAGAGAATATATGAAATGCCAGTAACTTTGAACATTTCTGTAAAGGGGACCATTTCCTAGCTCCTAAAGTTTACCAAAACTGACACAAGAGGAAATCATTTAAGGTCATCATGTCTGCCCTTGGCATTCTCGGAATTACCTGGCCTCAGAATGCAGCCTCTGTAGTCCATGGTAACCTGCGGAGAGGGGACGGGGCTGAGGGAGGTTGGAACACTGCCCTCACTGAGGGAGTGGGTGTAGCCATCTCTGCTGTGACTGAACAAAGGGCAGGGGAGCAGGGGGCCCAGGGCAGGGCCCTCAGAGCCCGGCAGCCCCAGTGGAGTCTCACAAGCATTTAGGCCCCGGACAAAGGGTGCCTTGTTTGTCTGCACAGCTGCCCAAACTCTCACCTTTCCACTCAGGCCGCCCTCTTACTTGAAGTGTGTGTGGAACCTGTCCGCACAGTACATCTCGCTGCACAGTTGAGCATAGGTCTGGGCATCGTAGCTTCCTGCCAGGTGACCGAAGTTCGCAGGCAGATTGGTCCCTGGGACACACGCGGAGAGGCTCCTGCCCAGGCCACAGGCCGCCCACTGCCCCTGCCTCAGATCGGGGGCCGCAAAGCAGCCCTGTCCGAGTCCCCTGCCTCTAGAGGGAGTATTGGACCAACACTTGTAGAAAACGGGGTCCCTGCGGGCCACTCACTGGAGGGACACAAATAAATCTTGGCCGACTTTCTGCTGAATCTTACGAGCGTTCACACCTAAGCCTCTTACAAGGTCAGCTGTTTAGCTAAACATGAGCTCATGATCTAAATTTACACAATAATGAAGAAAGCAGCTACAAGGGGAGACAATCAGCAAAAACAATCAATACCAGAATTAGATTCCCAAGGCCATCCATCAGATGTAGGAATAATCGGGTGCAAGGCAGAAAATATACATCAAACTGGAACTGAAACAAGGCACAAGGATGTTTTCAAAGACTGGTAGGATCTCTAAAACATTTTTAAAGGACATGTCATTGATAAAGCTAAATACTCAAAGGTTGTGTAATACAACAGATTAATCATTGAGAAGAGTGAAATTATGCTGTTGTGAAAACTATGGCAGGCCAGATTTTCTGCCTAATTATAGAAGAAGATTTCTCTACAAAATACACATTATTTCAAAGACTTATTGGCTGTGAAATAAGTTAAGGGTATTTCCAATGGCTTGTCTGCAAAGAAAGGTGAGATGTAGGGGATCACAGAAAGTCGAGGGCAAAATAGGTCAATATATACATTGCTATATGGGGAACTAAGCCTTAGGCCAGCAACAATGGAGAGGACCTGACCCTTAGAAACTTACAAGTAAGCTGGAATCTTCAAAAGTTCAAATCTTTATAAGTAAAACGTTTTATTAAAATGAATAACCAAGAGTTTTAATTGACATCAGAAGATGAAAACAATAAACCCTGAGAACATAGAACAAAGATAAATAAAGATATGAGCAGAACTTAATACAACAGAAAACGTATAACATTGAGGTGATTTAGTAAGTCCAAAGAATCTTCTTTGAAAAGATTTAAAAGACACACTTTGATTAAGGAAAACAAAAACATAAGTAAAGAATATACAGAAAGAGTCAGGACAATGTTATAGCAGAGAATATATGAAATGCCAGTAAATTTGAACATTTCTGTAAAGGGGACCATTTTCTAGCTCCTAAAGTTTACCAAAACTGACACAAGAGAAAATCATTTAAGGTCATCATGTCTGCCCTTGGCATTCTCGGAACGCCCTGGCCTCAGAATGCAGCCTCTGTAGTCCATGGTAACCTGTGGAGTGGGGGCGGGGCTGAGGGAGGTTGGAACACTGCCCTCACTGAGGGAGTGGGTGTGGCCATCTCTGCTGTGACTGAACAAAGGGCAGGGGAGCAGGTGGCCCAGGGCAGGGCCCTCAGAGCCCGGCAGGCCCAGTGGAGTGTCACAAGCATTTAGGCCAAGGCTAAAGCGCGCCTTCTTTGTCTGCACAGGTGCCCAAACTCTCACCTTTCCACTCAGGCCGCCCTCTTACTTGAAGTGTGTGTGGAACCTGTCCGCGCAGTACACATCGCTGCACAGCTGAGCATAGGTCTGGGAACCTTAGCTTCCAGCCAGGTGACCGAAGTTCACAGGCAGATTGGTCCCTGGGACACACGCGGAGAGGCTCCTGCCCGTGACACAGGCCGCCCACTGCCCCTGCCTCAGATCGGGGGCCGCAAAGCAGCCCTGTCTGAGTCCCCTGCCTCTAGAGGGAGTATTGGACCAACACTTGTAGAAAACGGGGTCCCTGCGGGCCACTCATTGGAGGGAGACACATAAATCTTGGCCGACTTTCTGCTGAATCTTACGAGCGTTCACACCTAAGCCTCTTACAAGGTCAGCTGTTTAGCTAAACATGAGCTCATGATCTAAATTTACACAATAATGAAGAAAGCATCTACAAGGGGAGACAATCAGCAAAAACAATCAATACCAGAATTAGATTCCCAAGGCCATCCATCAGATGTAGGAATAATCGGGTGCAAGGCAGAAAATATACATCAAACTGGAACTGAAACAAGGCACGAGGATGTTTTCAAAGACTGGTAGGATCTCTAAAACATTTTTAAAGGACATGTCATTGATAAAGCTAAATACTCAAAGGTTGTGTAATACAACAGATTAATCATTGAGAAGAGTGAAATTATGCTGTTTTGAAAACTATGGCAGGTCAGATTTTCTGCCTAATTATAGAAGAAGATTTCTCTACAAAATACACATTATTTCAAAGACTTATTGGCTGTGAAATAAGTTAAGGGTATTTCCAATGGCTTGTCTGCAAAGAAAGGTGAGATGTAGGGAATCACAGAAAGTCGAGGGCAAAATAGGTCAATATATACATTGCTTTATGGGGAACTAAGCCTTAGGCCAGCAACAATGGAGAGGACCTGACCCTTAGAAACGTACAAGTAAGCTGGAATCTTCAAAAGTTCAAATCTTTATAAGTAAAATATTTATTAAAATGAATAACCAAGTGTTTTAATTGACATCAGAATATGAAAACAATAAACCCTGAGAACATAGAAAAAAGATAAATAAAGATATGAGCAGAACTTAATACAACAGAAAACGTATAAAATTGAGGTGATTTAGTAAGTCCAAAGAATCTTCTTTGAAAAGATTTAAAAGACACACTTTGATAAAGGAAAACAAAAACATAAGTAAAGAATACACAGAAAGAGTCAGGACAATGTTAGAGCAGAGAATATATGAAATGACAGTAACTTTGAACATTTCTGTAAAGGGGACCATTTCCTAGCTCCTAAAGTTTACCAAAACTGACACAAGAGGAAATCATTTAAGGTCATCATGTCTGCCCTTGGCATTCTCGGAATTACCTGGCCTCAGAATGCAGCCTCTGTAGTCCATGGTAACCTGCGGAGAGGGGACGGGGCTGAGGGAGGTTGGAACACTGCCCTCACTGAGGGAGTGGGTGTAGCCATCTCTGCTGTGACTGAACAAAGGGCAGGGGAGCAGGGGGCCCAGGGCAGGGCCCTCAGAGCCCGGCAGCCCCAGTGGAGTCTCACAAGCATTTAGGCCCCGGACAAAGGGTGCCTTGTTTGTCTGCACAGCTGCCCAAACTCTCACCTTTCCACTCAGGCCGCCCTCTTACTTGAAGTGTGTGTGGAACCTGTCCGCACAGTACATCTCGCTGCACAGTTGAGCATAGGTCTGGGCATCGTAGCTTCCTGCCAGGTGACCGAAGTTCGCAGGCAGATTGGTCCCTGGGACACACGCGGAGAGGCTCCTGCCCAGGCCACAGGCCGCCCACTGCCCCTGCCTCAGATCGGGGGCCGCAAAGCAGCCCTGTCCGAGTCCCCTGCCTCTAGAGGGAGTATTGGACCAACACTTGTAGAAAACGGGGTCCCTGCGGGCCACTCACTGGAGGGACACAAATAAATCTTGGCCGACTTTCTGGTGAATCTTACGAGCGTTCACACCTAAGCCTCTTACAAGGTCAGCTGTTTAGCTAAACATGAGCTCATGATCTAAATTTACACAATAATGAAGAAAGCAGCTACAAGGGGAGACAATCAGCAAAAACAATCAATACCAGAATTAGATTCCCAAGGCCATCCATCAGATGTAGGAATAATCGGGTGCAAGGCAGAAAATATACATCAAACTGGAACTGAAACAAGGCACAAGGATGTTTTCAAAGACTGGTAGGATCTCTAAAACATTTTTAAAGGACATGTCATTGATAAAGCTAAATACTCAAAGGTTGTGTAATACAACAGATTAATCATTGAGAAGAGTGAAATTATGCTGTTTTGAAAACTATGGCAGGCCAGATTTTCTGCCTAATTATAGAAGAAGATTTCTCTACAAAATACACATTATTTCAAAGACTTATTGGCTGTGAAATAAGTTAAGGGTATTTCCAATGGCTTGTCTGCAAAGAAAGGTGAGATGTAGGGGATCACAGAAAGTCGAGGGCAAAATAGGTCAATATATACATTGCTATATGGGGAACTAAGCCTTAGGCCAGCAACAATGGAGAGGACCTGACCCTTAGAAACTTACAAGTAAGCTGGAATCTTCAAAAGTTCAAATCTTTATAAGTAAAACGTTTTATTAAAATGAATAACCAAGAGTTTTAATTGACATCAGAAGATGAAAACAATAAACCCTGAGAACATAGAACAAAGATAAATAAAGATATGAGCAGAACTTAATACAACAGAAAACGTATAACATTGAGGTGATTTAGTAAGTCCAAAGAATCTTCTTTGAAAAGATTTAAAAGACACACTTTGATTAAGGAAAACAAAAACATAAGTAAAGAATATACAGAAAGAGTCAGGACAATGTTATAGCAGAGAATATATGAAATGCCAGTAAATTTGAACATTTCTGTAAAGGGGACCATTTCCTAGCTCCTAAAGTTTACCAAAACTGACACAAGAGGAAATCATTTAAGGTCATCATGTCTGCCCTTGGCATTCTCGGAACGCCCTGGCCTCAGAATGCAGCCTCTGTAGTCCATGGTAACCTGCGGAGAGGGGGCGGGGCTGAGGGAGGTTGGAACACTGCCCTCACTGAGGGAGTGGGTGTGGCCATCTCTGCTGTGACTGAACAAAGGGCAGGGGAGCAGGGGGCCTAGGGCAGGGCCCTCAGAGCCCGGCAGGCCCAGTGGAGTGTCACAAGCATTTAGGCCCAGGCTAAAGCGCGCCTTCTTTGTCTGCACAGGTGCCCAAACTCTCACCTTTCCACTCAGGCCGCCCTCTTACTTGAAGTGTGTGTGGAACCTGTCCGCGCAGTACACATCGCTGCACAGCTGAGCGTAGGTCTGGGAACCGTAGCTTCCAGCCAGGTGACCGAAGTTCGCAGGCAGATTGGTCCCTGGGACACACGCGGAGAGTCTCCTGCCCGGGCCACAGGCCGCCCACTGCCCCTGCCCCAGATCGGGGGCCGCAAAGCAGCCCTGTCTGAGTCCCCTGCCTCTAGAGGGAGTATTGGACCAACACTTGTAGAAAACGGGGTCCCTGCGGGCCACTCATTGGAGGGACACAAATAAATCTTGGCCGACTTTCTGCTGAATCTTACGAGCGTTCACACCTAAGCCTCTTACAAGGTCAGCTGTTTAGCTAAACATGAGCTCATGATCTAAATTTACACAATAATGAAGAAAGCAGCTACAAGGGGAGACAATCAGCAAAAACAATCAATACCAGAATTAGATTCCCAAGGCCATCCATCAGATGTAGGAATAATCGGGTGCAAGGCAGAAAATATACATCAAACTGGAACTGAAACAAGGCACAAGGATGTTTTCAAAGACTGGTAGGATCTCTAAAACATTTGTAAAGGACATGTCATTGATAAAGCTAAATACTCAAAGGGTGTGTAATACAACAGATTAATCATTGAGAAGAGTGAAATTATGCTGTTTTGAAAACTATGGCAGGTCAGATTTTCTGCCTAATTATAGAAGAAGATTTCTCTACAAAATACACATTATTTCAAAGACTTATTGGCTGTGAAATAAGTTAAGGGTATTTCCAATGGCTTGTCTGCAAAGAAAGGTGAGATGTAGGGAATCACAGAAAGTCGAGGGCAAAATAGGTCAATATATACATTGCTTTATGGGGAACTAAGCCTTAAGCCAGCAACAATGGAGAGGACCTGACCTTTAGAAACGTACAAGTAAGCTGGAATCTTCAAAAGTTCAAATCTTTATAAGTAAAATATTTATTAAAATGAATAACCAAGTGTTTTAATTGACATCAGAATATGAAAACAATAAACCCTGAGAACATAGAAAAAAGATAAATAAAGATATGAGCAGAACTTAATACAACAGAAAACGTATAAAATTGAGTTGATTTAGTAAGTCCAAAGAATCTTCTTTGAAAAGATTTAAAAGACACACTTTGATAAAGGAAAACAAAAACATAAGTAAAGAATACACCGAAAGAGTCAGGACAATGTTAGAGCAGAGAATATATGAAATGCCAGTAACTTTGAACATTTCTGTAAAGGGGACCATTTCCTAGCTCCTAAAGTTTACCAAAACTGACACAAGAGGAAATCATTTAAGGTCATCATGTCTGCCCTTGGCATTCTCGGAATTACCTGGACTCAGAATGCAGCCTCTGTAGTCCATGGTAACCTGCGGAGAGGGGACGGGGCTGAGGGAGGTTGGAACACTGCCCTCACTGAGGGAGTGGGTGTAGCCATCTCTGCTGTGACTGAACAAAGGGCAGGGGAGCAGGGGGCCCAGGGCAGGGCCCTCAGAGCTCGGCAGGCCCAGTGGAGTCTCACAAGCATTTAGGCCCCGGACAAAGGGTGCTTCTTTGTCTGCACAGCTGCCCAAACTCTCACCTTTCCACTCAGGCCGCCCTCTTACTTGAAGTGTGTGTGGAACCTGTCCGCACAGTACATCTCGCTGCACAGTTGAGCATAGTTCTGGGCATCGTAGCTTCCTGCCAGGTGACCGAAGTTCGCAGGCAGATTGGTCCCTGGGACACACGCGGAGAGGCTCCTGCCCAGGCCACAGGCCGCCCACTGCCCCTGCCTCAGATCGGGGGCCGCAAAGCAGCCCTGTCTGAGTCCCCTGCCTCTAGAGGGAGTATTGGACCAACACTTGTAGAAAACGGGGTCCCTGCGGGCCACTCATTGGAGGGACACAAATAAATCTTGGCCGACTTTCTGCTGAATCTTACGAGCGTTCACACCTAAGCCTCTTACAAGGTCAGCTGTTTAGCTAAACATGAGCTCATGATCTAAATTTACACAATAATGAAGAAAGCAGCTACAAGGGGAGACAATCAGCAAAAACAATCAATACCAGAATTAGATTCCCAAGGCCATCCATCAGATGTAGGAATAATCGGGTGCAAGGCAGAAAATATACATCAAACTGGAACTGAAACAAGGCACAAGGATGTTTTCAAAGACTGGTAGGATCTCTAAAACATTTTTAAAGGACATGTCACTGATAAAGCTAAATACTCAAAGGTTGTGTAATACAACAGATTAATCATTGAGAAGAGTGAAATTATGCTGTTTTGAAAACTATGGCAGGTCAGATTTTCTGCCTAATTATAGAAGAAGATTTCTCTACAAAATACACATTATTTCAAAGACTTATTGGCTGTGAAATAAGTTAAGGGTATTTCCAATGGCTTGTCTGCAAAGAAAGGTGAGATGTAGGGAATCACAGAAAGTCGAGGGCAAAATAGGTCAATATATACATTGCTATAAGGGGAACTAAGCCTTAGGCCAGCAACAATGGAGAGGACCTGACCCTTAGAAACTTACAAGTAAGCTAGAATCTTCAAAAGTTCAAATCTTTATAAGTAAAACGTTTTATTAAAATGAATAACCAAGAGTTTTAATTGACATCAGAAGATGAAAACAATAAACCCTGAGAACATAGAACAAAGATAAATAAAGATATGAGCAGAACTTAATACAACAGAAAACGTATAACATTGAGGTGATTTAGTAAGTCCAAAGAATCTTCTTTGAAAAGATTTAAAAGACACACTTTGATTAAGGAAAACAAAAACATAAGTAAGGAATATACAGATAGAGTCAGGACAATGTTATAGCAGAGAATATATGAAATGCCAGTAAATTTGAACATTTCTGTAAAGGGGACCATTTCCTAGCTCCTAAAGTTTACCAAAACTGACACAAGAGGAAATCATTTAAGGTCATCATGTCTGCCCTTGGCATTCTCGGAACGCCCTGGCCTCAGAATGCAGCCTCTGTAGTCCATGGTAACCTGCGGAGTGGGGGCGGGGCTGAGGGAGGTTGGAACACTGCCCTCACTGAGGGAGTGGGTGTGGCCATCTCTGCTGTGACTGAACAAAGGGCAGGGGAGCAGGGGGCCTAGGGCAGGGCCCTCAGAGCCCGGCAGGCCCAGTGGAGTGTCACAAGCATTTAGGCCCAGGCTAAAGCGCGACTTCTTTGTCTGCACAGGTGCCCAAACTCTCACCTTTCCACTCAGGCCGCCCTCTTACTTGAAGTGTGTGTGGAACCTCTCCGCGCAGTACACATCGCTGCACAGCTGATAATAGGTCTGGGAACCGTAGCTTCCAGCCAGGTGACCGAAGTTCGCAGGCATATTGGTCCCTGGGATACACGCGGAGAGTCTCCTGCCCGGGCCACAGTCCGCCCACTGCCCCTGCCCCAGATCGGGGGCCGCAAAGCAGCCCTGTCTGAGTCCCCTGCCTCTAGAGGGAGTATTGGACCAACACTTGTAGAAAACGGGGTCCCTGCGGGCCACTCATTGGAGGGACACAAATAAATCTTGGCCGACTTTCTGCTGAATCTTACGAGCGTTCACACCTAAGCCTCTTACAAGGTCAGCTGTTTAGCTAAACATGAGCTCATGATCTAAATTTACACAATAATGAAGAAAGCAGCTACAAGGGGAGACAATCAGCAAAAACAATCAATACCAGAATTAGATTCCCAAGGCCATCCATCAGATGTAGGAATAATCGGGTGCAAGGCAGAAAATATACATCAAACTGGAACTGAAACAAGGCACAAGGATGTTTTCAAAGACTGGTAGGATCTCTAAAACATTTTTAAAGGACATGTCATTGATAAAGCTAAATACTCAAAGGTTGTGTAATACAACAGATTAATCATTGAGAAGAGTGAAATTATGCTGTTTTGAAAACTATGGCAGGTCAGATTTTCTGCCTAATTATAGAAGAAGATTTCTCTACAAAATACACATTATTTCAAAGACTTATTGGCTGTGAAATAAGTTAAGGGTATTTCCAATGGCTTGTCTGCAAAGAAAGGTGAGATGTAGGGAATCACAGAAAGTCGAGGGCAAAATAGGTCAATATATACATTGCTATATGGGGAACTAAGCATTAAGCCAGCAACAATGGAGAGGACCTGACCCTTAGAAACGTATAAGTAAGCTGGAATCTTCAAAAGTTCAAATCTTTATAAGTAAAACGATTTATTAAAATGAATAACCAAGAGTTTTAATTGACATCAGAAGATGAAAACAATAAACCCTGAGAACATAGAACAAAGATAAATAAAGATATGAGCAGAACTTAATACAACAGAAAACGTATAACATTGAGGTGATTTAGTAAGTCCAAAGAATCTTCTTTGAAAAGATTTAAAAGACACACTTTGATTAAGGAAAACAATAACATAAGTAAAGAATATACAGAAAGAGTCAGGACAATGTTATAGCAGAGAATATATGAATTGCCAGTAAATTTGAACATTTCTGTAAAGGGGACCATTTCCTAGCTCTTAAGTTTACCAAAACTGACACAAGAGAAAATCATTTAAGGTCATCATGTCTGCCCTTGGCATTCTCGGAACGCCCTGGCCTCAGAATGCCGCCTCTGTAGTCCATGGTAACCTGCGGAGTGGGGGCGGGGCTGAGGGAGGTTGGAACACTGCCCTCACTGAGGGAGTGGGTGTGGCCATCTCTGCTGTGACTGAACAAAGGGCAGGGAAGCAGGGGGCCCAGGGCAGGGCCCTCAGAGCCCGGCAGGCCCAGTGGAGTGTCACAAGCATTTAGGCCCAGGCTAAAGCGCGCCTTCTTTGTCTGCACAGGTGCCCAAACTCTCACCTTTCCACTCAGGCCGCCCTCTTACTTGAAGTGTGTGTGGAACCTGTCCGCGCAGTACACATCGCTGCACAGCTGAGCATAGGTCTGGGAACCGTAGCTTCCAGCCAGGTGACCGAAGTTCGCAGGCAGATTGGTCCCTGGGACACACGCGGAGAGTCTCCTGCCCGGGCCACAGGCCGCCCACTGCCCCTGCCTCAGATCGGGGGCCGCAAAGCAGCCCTGTCTGAGTCCCCTGCCTCTAGAGGGAGTATTGGACCAACACTTGTAGAAAACGGGGTCCCTGCGGGCCACTCATTGGAGGGACACAATTACATCTTGGCCGACTTTCTGCTGAATCTTACGAGCGTTCACACCTAAGCCTCTTACAAGGTCAGCTGTTTAGCTAAACATGAGCTCATGATCTAAATTTACACAATAATGAAGAAAGCAGCTACAAGGGGAGACAATCAGCAAAAACAATCAATACCAGAATTAGATTCCCAAGGCCATCCATCAGATGTAGGAATAATCGGGTGCAAGGCAGAAAATATACATCAAACTGGAACTGAAACAAGGCACAAGGATGTTTTCAAAGACTGGTAGGATCTCTAAAACATTTTTAAAGGATATGTCATTGATAAAGCTAAATACTCAAAGGTTGTGTAATACAACAGATTAATCATTGAGAAGAGTGAAATTATGCTGTTTTGAAAACTATGGCAGGTCAGATTTTCTGCCTAATTATAGAAGAAGATTTCTCTACAAAATACACATTATTTCAAAGACTTATTGGCTGTGAAATAAGTTAAGGGTATTTCCAATGGCTTGTCTGCAAAGAAAGGTGAGATGTAGGGAATCACAGAAAGTCGAGGGCAAAATAGGTCAATATATACATTGCTTTTTGGGGAACTAAGCCTTAGGCCAGCAACAATGGAGAGGACCTGACCCTTAGAAACGTACAAGTAAGCTGGAATCTTCAAAAGTTCAAATCTTTATAAGTAAAAAGATTTATTAAAATGAATAACCAAGTGTTTTAATTGACATCAGAATATGAAAACAATAAACCCTGAGAACATAGAAAAAAGATAATTAAAGATATGAGCAGAACTTAATACAACAGAAAACGTATAAAATTGAGGTGATTTAGTAAGTCCAAAGAATCTTCTTTGAAAAGATTTAAAAGACACACTTTGATAAAGGAAAACAAAAACATAAGTAAAGAATACACCGAAAGAGTCAGGACAATGTTAGAGCAGAGAATATATGAAATGCCAGTAACTTTGAACATTTCTGTAAAGGGGACCATTTCCTAGCTCCTAAAGTTTACCAAAACTGACACAAGAGGAAATCATTTAAGGTCATCATGTCTGCCCTTGGCATTCTCGGAATTACCTGGCCTCAGAATGCAGCCTCTGTAGTCCATGGTAACCTGCGGAGAGGGGACGGGGCTGAGGGAGTTTGGAACACTGCCCTCACTGAGGGAGTGGGTGTAGCCATCTCTGCTGTGACTGAACAAAGGGCAGGGGAGCAGGGGGCCCAGGGCAGGGCCCTCAGAGCCCGGCAGGCCCAGTGGAGTCTCACAAGCATTTAGGCCCCGGACAAAGGGTGCCTTCTTTGTCTGCACAGCTGCCCAAACTCTCACCTTTCCACTCAGGCCGCTCTCTTACTTGAAGTGTGTGTGGAACCTGTCCGCACAGTACATCTCGCTGCACAGTTGAGCATAGGTCTGGGCATCGTAGCTTCCTGCCAGGTGACCGAAGTTCGCAGGCAGATTGGTCCCTGGGACACACGCGGAGAGTCTCCTGCCCGGGCCACAGGCCGCCCACTGCCCCTGCCTCAGATCGGGGGCCGCAAAGCAGCCCTGTCTGAGTCCCCTGCCTCTAGAGGGATTATTGGACCAACACTTGTAGAAAACGGGGTCCCTGCGGGCCACTCATTGGAGGGACACAAATAAATCTTGGCCGACTTTCTGCTGAATCTTACGAGCGTTCCCACCTAAGCCTCTTACAAGGTCAGCTGTTTAGCTAAACATGAGCTCATGATCTAAATTTACACAATAATGAAGAAAGCAGCTACAAGGGGAGACAATCAGCATAAACAATCAATACCAGAATTAGATTCCCAAGGCCATCCATCAGATGTAGGAATAATCGGGTGCAAGGCAGAAAATATACATCAAACTGGAACTGAAACAAGGCACAAGGATGTTTTCAAAGACTGGTAGGATCTCTAAAACATTTTTAAAGGACATGTCATTGATAAAGCTAAATACTCAAAGGTTGTGTAATACAACAGATTAATCATTGAGAAGAGTGAAATTATGCTGTTTTGAAAACTATGGCAGGTCAGATTTTCTGCCTAATTATAGAAGAAGATTTCTCTACAAAATACACATTATTTCAAAGACTTATTGGCTGTGAAATAAGTTAAGGGTATTTCCAATGGCTTGTCTGCAAAGAAAGGTGAGATGTAGGGAATCACAGAAAGTCGAGGGCAAAATAGGTCAATATATACATTGCTATATGGGGAACTAAGCATTAAGCCAGCAACAATGGAGAGGACCTGACCCTTAGAAACGTATAAGTAAGCTGGAATCTTCAAAAGTTCAAATCTTTATAAGTAAAACGATTTATTAAAATGAATAACCAAGAGTTTTAATTGACATCAGAAGATGAAAACAATAAACCCTGAGAACATAGAACAAAGATAAATAAAGATATGAGCAGAACTTAATACAACAGAAAACGTATAACATTGAGGTGATTTAGTAAGTCCAAAGAATCTTCTTTGAAAAGATTTAAAAGACACACTTTGATTAAGGAAAACAATAACATAAGTAAAGAATATACAGAAAGAGTCAGGACAATGTTATAGCAGAGAATATATGAATTGCCAGTAAATTTGAACATTTCTGTAAAGGGGACCATTTCCTAGCTCTTAAGTTTACCAAAACTGACACAAGAGAAAATCATTTAAGGTCATCATGTCTGCCCTTGGCATTCTCGGAACGCCCTGGCCTCAGAATGCCGCCTCTGTAGTCCATGGTAACCTGCGGAGTGGGGGCGGGGCTGAGGGAGGTTGGAACACTGCCCTCACTGAGGGAGTGGGTGTGGCCATCTCTGCTGTGACTGAACAAAGGGCAGGGAAGCAGGGGGCCCAGGGCAGGGCCCTCAGAGCCCGGCAGGCCCAGTGGAGTGTCACAAGCATTTAGGCCCAGGCTAAAGCGCGCCTTCTTTGTCTGCACAGGTGCCCAAACTCTCACCTTTCCACTCAGGCCGCCCTCTTACTTGAAGTGTGTGTGGAACCTGTCCACGCAGTACACATCGCTGCACAGCTGAGCATAGGTCTGGGAACCGTAGCTTCCAGCCAGGTGACCGAAGTTCGCAGGCAGATTGGTCCCTGGGACACACGCGGAGAGTCTCCTGCCCGGGCCACAGGCCGCCCACTGCCCCTGCCCCAGATCGGGGGCCGCAAAGCAGCCCTGTCTGAGTCCCCTGCCTCTAGAGGGAGTATTGGACCAACACTTGTAGAAAACGGGGTCCCTGCGGCCACTCATTGGAGGGACACAATTACATCTTGGCCGACTTTCTGCTGAATCTTACGAGCGTTCACACCTAAGCCTCTTACAAGGTCAGCTGTTTAGCTAAACATGAGCTCATGATCTAAATTTACACAATAATGAAGAAAGCAGCTACAAGGGGAGACAATCAGCAAAAACAATCAATACCAGAATTAGATTCCCAAGGCCATCCATCAGATGTAGGAATAATCGGGTGCAAGGCAGAAAATATACATCAAACTGGAACTGAAACAAGGCACAAGGATGTTTTCAAAGACTGGTAGGATCTCTAAAACATTTTTAAAGGATATGTCATTGATAAAGCTAAATACTCAAAGGTTGTGTAATACAACAGATTAATCATTGAGAAGAGTGAAATTATGCTGTTTTGAAAACTATGGCAGGTCAGATTTTCTGCCTAATTATAGAAGAAGATTTCTCTACAAAATACACATTATTTCAAAGACTTATTGGCTGTGAAATAAGTTAAGGGTATTTCCAATGGCTTGTCTGCAAAGAAAGGTGAGATGTAGGGAATCACAGAAAGTCGAGGGCAAAATAGGTCAATATATACATTGCTTTTTGGGGAACTAAGCCTTAGGCCAGCAACAATGGAGAGGACCTGACCCTTAGAAACGTACAAGTAAGCTGGAATCTTCAAAAGTTCAAATCTTTATAAGTAAAAAGATTTATTAAAATGAATAACCAAGTGTTTTAATTGACATCAGAATATGAAAACAATAAACCCTGAGAACATAGAAAAAAGATAATTAAAGATATGAGCAGAACTTAATACAACAGAAAACGTATAAAATTGAGGTGATTTAGTAAGTCCAAAGAATCTTCTTTGAAAAGATTTAAAAGACACACTTTGATAAAGGAAAACAAAAACATAAGTAAAGAATACACAGAAAGAGTCAGGACAATGTTAGAGCAGAGAATATATGAAATGCCAGTAACTTTGAACATTTCTGTAAAGGGGACCATTTCCTAGCTCCTAAAGTTTACCAAAACTGACACAAGAGGAAATCATTTAAGGTCATCATGTCTGCCCTTGGCATTCTCGGAATTACCTGGCCTCAGAATGCAGCCTCTGTAGTCCATGGTAACCTGCGGAGAGGGGACGGGGCTGAGGGAGTTTGGAACACTGCCCTCACTGAGGGAGTGGGTGTAGCCATCTCTGCTGTGACTGAACAAAGGGCAGGGGAGCAGGGGGCCCAGGGCAGGGCCCTCAGAGCCCGGCAGGCCCAGTGGAGTCTCACAAGCATTTAGGCCCCGGACAAAGGGTGCCTTCTTTGTCTGCACAGCTGCCCAAACTCTCACCTTTCCACTCAGGCCGCTCTCTTACTTGAAGTGTGTGTGGAACCTGTCCGCACAGTACATCTCGCTGCACAGTTGAGCATAGGTCTGGGCATCGTAGCTTCCTGCCAGGTGACCGAAGTTCGCAGGCAGATTGGTCCCTGGGACACACGCGGAGAGTCTCCTGCCCGGGCCACAGGCCGCCCACTGCCCCTGCCTCAGATCGGGGGCCGCAAAGCAGCCCTGTCTGAGTCCCCTGCCTCTAGAGGGATTATTGGACCAACACTTGTAGAAAACGGGGTCCCTGCGGGCCACTCATTGGAGGGACACAAATAAATCTTGGCCGACTTTCTGCTGAATCTTACGAGCGTTCCCACCTAAGCCTCTTACAAAGTCAGCTGTTTAGCTAAACATGAGCTCATGATCTAAATTTACACAATAATGAAGAAAGCAGCTACAAGGGGAGACAATCAGCAAAAACAATCAATACCAGAATTAGATTCCCAAGGCCATCCATCAGATGTAGGAATAATCGGGTGCAAGGCAGAAAATATACATCAAACTGGAACTGAAACAAGGCACAAGGATGTTTTCAAAGACTGGTAGGATCTCTAAAACATTTTTAAAGGACATGTCACTGATAAAGCTAAATACTCAAAGGTTGTGTAATACAACAGATTAATCATTGAGAAGAGTGAAATTATGCTGTTTTGAAAACTATGGCAGGTCAGATTTTCTGCCTAATTATAGAAGAAGATTTCTCTACAAAATACACATTATTTCAAAGACTTATTGGCTGTGAAATAAGTTAAGGGTATTTCCAATGGCTTGTCTGCAAAGAAAGGTGAGATGTAGGGAATCACAGAAAGTCGAGGGCAAAATAGGTCAATATATACAATGCTATATGGGGAACTAAGCCTTAGGCCAGCAAAAATGGAGAGGACCTGACCCTTAGAAACTTACAAGTAAGCTGGAATCTTCAAAAGTTCAAATCTTTATAAGTAAAAAGATTTATTAAAATGAATAACCAAGAGTTTTAATTGACATCAGAAGATGAAAACAATAAACCCTGAGAACATAGAACAAAGATAAATAAAGATAGGAGCAGAACTTAATACAACAGAAAACGTATAACATTGAGGTGATTTAGTAAGTCCAAAGAATCTTCTTTGAAAAGATTTAAAAGACACACTTTGATTAAGGAAAACAAAAACATAAGTAAAGAATATACAGAAAGAGTCAGGACAATGTTATAGCAGAGAATATATGAAATGCCAGTAAATTTGAACATTTCTGTCAAGGGGACCATTTCCTAGCTCCTAAAGTTTACCAAAACTGACACAAGAGGAAATCATTTAAGGTCATCATGTCTGCCCTTGGCATTCTCGGAACGCCCTGGCCTCAGAATGCAGCCTCTGTAGTCCATGGTAACCTGCGGAGTGGGGGCCGTGCTGAGGGAGGTTGGAACACTGCCCTCACTGAGGGAGTGGGTGTGGCCATCTCTGCTGTGACTGAACAAAGGGCAGGGGAGCAGGTGGCCCAGGGCAGGGCCCTCAGAGCCCGGCAGGCCCAGTGGAGTGTCACAAGCATTTAGGCCCAGGCTAAAGCGCGCCTTCTTTGTCTGCACAGGTGCCCAAACACTCAACTTTCCACTCAGGCCGCCCTCTTACTTGAAGTGTGTGTGGAACCTGTCCGCGCAGTACACATCGCTGCACAGCTGAGCATAGGTCTGGGAACCGTAGCTTCCAGCCAGGTGACCGAAGTTCGCAGGCAGATTGGTCCCTGGGACACACGCGGAGAGTCTCCTGCCCGGGCCACAGGCCGCCCACTGCCCCTGCCCCAGATCGGGGGCCGAAAAGCAGCCCTGTCTGAGTCCCCTGCCTCTAGAGGGAGTATTGGACCAACACTTGTAGAAAACGGGGTCCCTGCGGGCCACTCATTGGAGGGACACAATTACATCTTGGCCGACTTTCTGCTGAATCTTACGAGCGTTCACACCTAAGCCTCTTACAAGGTCAGCTGTTTAGCTAAACATGAGCTCATGATCTAAATTTACACAATAATGAAGAAAGCAGCTACAAGGGGAGACAATCAGCAAAAACAATCAATACCAGAATTAGATTCCCAAGGCCATCCATCAGATGTAGGAATAATCGGGTGCAAGGCAGAAAATATACATCAAACTGGAACTGAAACAAGGCACAAGGATGTTTTCAAAGACTGGTAGGATCTCTAAAACATTTTTAAAGGATATGTCATTGATAAAGCTAAATACTCAAAGGTTGTGTAATACAACAGATTAATCATTGAGAAGAGTGAAATTATGCTGTTTTGAAAACTATGGCAGGTCAGATTTTCTGCCTAATTATAGAAGAAGATTTCTCTACAAAATACACATTATTTCAAAGACTTATTGGCTGTGAAATAAGTTAAGGGTATTTCCAATGGCTTGTCTGCAAAGAAAGGTGAGATGTAGGGAATCACAGAAAGTCGAGGGCAAAATAGGTCAATATATATATTGCTTTTTGGGGAACTAAGCCTTAGGCCAGCAACAATGGAGAGGACCTGACCCTTAGAAACGTACAAGTAAGCTGGAATCTTCAAAAGTTCAAATCTTTATAAGTAAAATATTTATTAAAATGAATAACCAAGTGTTTTAATTGACATCAGAATATGAAAACAATAAACCCTGAGAACATAGAAAAAAGATAATTAAAGATATGAGCAGAACTTAATACAACAGAAAACGTATAAAATTGAGGTGATTTAGTAAGTCCAAAGAATCTTCTTTGAAAAGATTTAAAAGACACACTTTGATTAAGGAAAACAAAAACATAAGTAAAGAATACACAGAAAGAGTCAGGACAATGTTAGAGCAGAGAATATATGAAATGCCAGTAACTTTGAACATTTCTGTAAAGGGGACCATTTCCTAGCTCCTAAAGTTTACCAAAACTGACACAAGAGGAAATCATTTAAGGTCATCATGTCTGCCCTTGGCATTCTCGGAATTACCTGGCCTCAGAATGCAGCCTCTGTAGTCCATGGTAACCTGCGGAGAGGGGACGGGGCTGAGGGAGGTTGGAACACTGCCCTCACTGAGGGAGTGGGTGTAGCCATCTCTGCTGTGACTGAACAAAGGGCAGGGGAGCAGGGGGCCCAGGGCAGGGCCCTCAGAGCCCGGCAGGCCCAGTGGAGTCTCACAAGCATTTAGGCCCCGGACAAAGGGTGCCTTCTTTGTCTGCACAGCTGCCCAAACTCTCACCTTTCCACTCAGGCCGCTCTCTTACTTGAAGTGTGTGTGGAACCTGTCCGCACAGTACACCTCGCTGCACAGTTGAGCATAGGTCTGGGCATCGTAGCTTCCTGCCAGGTGACCGAAGTTCGCAGGCAGATTGGTCCCTGGGACACACGCGGAGAGTCTCCTGCCCGGGCCACAGGCCGCCCACTGCCCCTGCCTCAGATCGGGGGCCGCAAAGCAGCCCTGTCTGAGTCCCCTGCCTCTAGAGGGATTATTGGACCAACACTTGTAGAAAACGGGGTCCCTGCGGGCCACTCATTGGAGGGACACAAATAAATCTTGGCCGACTTTCTGCTGAATCTTACGAGCGTTCCCACCTAAGCCTCTTACAAGGTCAGCTGTTTAGCTAAACATGAGCTCATGATCTAAATTTACACAATAATGAAGAAAGCAGCTACAAGGGGAGACAATCAGCAAAAACAATCAATACCAGAATTAGATTCCCAAGGCCATCCATCAGATGTAGGAATAATCGGGTGCAAGGCAGAAAATATACATCAAACTGGAACTGAAACAAGGCACAAGGATGTTTTCAAAGACTGGTAGGATCTCTAAAACATTTTTAAAGGACATGTCATTGATAAAGCTAAATACTCAAAGGTTGTGTAATACAACAGATTAATCATTGAGAAGAGTGAAATTATGCTGTTTTGAAAACTATGGCAGGTCAGATTTTCTGCCTAATTATATAAGAAGATTTCTCTACAAAATACACATTATTTCAAAGACTTATTGGCTGTGAAATAAGTTAAGGGTATTTCCAATGGCTTGTCTGCAAAGAAAGGTGAGATGTAGGGAATCACAGAAAGTCGAGGGCAAAATAGGTCAATATATACAATGCTATATGGGGAACTAAGCCTTAGGCCAGCAAAAATGGAGAGGACCTGACCCTTAGAAACTTACAAGTAAGCTGGAATCTTCAAAAGTTCAAATCTTTATAAGTAAAAAGATTTATTAAAATGAATAACCAAGAGTTTTAATTGACATCAGAAGATGAAAACAATAAACCCTGAGAACATAGAACAAAGATAAATAAAGATAGGAGCAGAACTTAATACAACAGAAAACGTATAACATTGAGGTGATTTAGTAAGTCCAAAGAATCTTCTTTGAAAAGATTTAAAAGACACACTTTGATTAAGGAAAACAAAAACATAAGTAAAGAATATACAGAAAGATTCAGGACAATGTTATAGCAGAGAATATATGAAATGCCAGTAAATTTGAACATTTCTGTCAAGGGGACCATTTCCTAGCTCCTAAAGTTTACCAAAACTGACACAAGAGGAAATCATTTAAGGTCATCATGTCTGCCCTTGGCATTCTCGGAACGCCCTGGCCTCAGAATGCAGCCTCTGTAGTCCATGGTAACCTGCGGAGTGGGGGCCGTGCTGAGGGAGGTTGGAACACTGCCCTCACTGAGGGAGTGGGTGTGGCCATCTCTGCTGTGACTGAACAAAGGGCAGGGGAGCAGGGGGCCCAGGGCAGGGCCCTCAGAGCCCGGCAGGCCCAGTGGAGTGTCACAAGCATTTAGGCCCAGGCTAAAGCGCGCCTTCTTTGTCTGCACAGGTGCCCAAACACTCAACTTTCCACTCAGGCCGCCCTCTTACTTGAAGTTTGTGTGGAATCTGTCCGCGCAGTACACATCGCTGCACAGCTGAGCATAGGTCTGGGAACCGTAGCTTCCAGCCAGGTGACCGAAGTTCGCAGGCAGATTGGTCCCTGGGACACACGCGGAGAGTCTCCTGCCCGGGCCACAGGCCGCCCACTGCCCCTGCCCCAGATCGGGGGCCGCAAAGCAGCCCTGTCTGAGTACCCTGCCTCTAGAGGGAGTATTGGACCAATACTTGTAGAAAACGGGGTCCCTGCTGGCCACTCATTGGAGGGACACAAATAAATCTTGGCCGACTTTCTGCTGAATCTTACGAGCGTTCACACCTAAGCCTCTTACAAGGTCAGCTGTTTAGCTAAACATGAGCTCATGATCTAAATTTACACAATAATGAAGAAAGCAGCTACAAGGGGAGACAATCAGCAAAAACAATCAATACCAGAATTAGATTCCCAAGGCCATCCATCAGATGTAGGAATAATCGGGTGCAAGGCAGAAAATATACATCAAACTGGAACTGAAACAAGGCACAAGGATGTTTTCAAAGACTGGTAGGATCTCTAAAACATTTTTAAAGGACATGTCATTGATAAAGCTAAATACTCAAAGGTTGTGTAATACAACAGATTAATCATTGAGAAGAGTGAAATTATGCTGTTTTGAAAACTATGGCAGGTCAGATTTTCTGCCTAATTATAGAAGAAGATTTCTCTACAAAATACACATTATTTCAAAGACTTATTGGCTGTGAAATAAGTTAAGGGTATTTCCAATGGCTTGTCTGCAAAGAAAGGTGAGATGTAGGGAATCACAGAAAGTCGAGGGGAAATTAGGTCAATATATACATTGCTATATGGGGAACTAAGCCTTAGGCCAGCAACAATGGAGAGGACCTGACCCTTAGAAACGTACAAGTAAGCTGGAATCTTCAAAAGTTCAAATCTTTATAAGTAAAACGATTTATTAAAATGAATAACCAAGAGTTTTAATTGACATCAGAAGATGAAAACAATAAACCCTGAGAACATAGAACAAAGATAAATAAAGATATGAGCAGAACTTAATACAACAGAAAACGTATAACATTGAGGTGATTTAGTAAGTCCAAAGAATCTTCTTTGAAAAGATTTAAAAGACACACTTTGATTAAGGAAAACAAAAACATAAGTAAAGAATATACAGAAAGAGTCAGGACAATGTTATAGCAGAGAATATATGAAATGCCAGTAAATTTGAACATTTCTGTAAAGGGGACCATTTCCTAGCTCCTAAAGTTTACCAAAACTGACAGAAGAGAAAATCATTTAAGGTCATCATGTCTGCCCTTGGCATTCTCGGAACGCCCCGGCCTCAGAATGCAGCCTCTGTAGTCCATGGTAACCTGCGAAGTGGGGGCGGGGCTGAGGGAGGTTGGAACAATGACCTCACTGAGGGAGTGGGTGTGGCCATCTCTGCTGTGACTGAACAAAGGGCAGGGGAGCAGGGGGCCCAGGTCAGGGCCCTCAGAGCCCGGCAGGCCCACTGGAGTGTCACAAGCATTTAGGCCCAGGCTAAAGCGCGCCTTCTTTGTCTGAACAGGTGCCCAAACTCTCACCTTTCCACTCAGGCCTCCCTCTTACTTGAAGTGTGTGTGGAACCTGTCCGCGCAGTACACATCGCTGCACAGCTGAGCATAGGTCTGGGAACCGTAGCTTCCAGCCAGGTGACCGAAGTTCGCAGGCAGATTGGTCCCTGGGACACACGCGGAGAGGTTCCTGCCCAGGCCACAGGCCGCCCACTGCCGCTGCCTCAGATCGGGGGCCGCAAAGCAGCCCTGTCTGAATCCCCTGCCTCTAGAGGGAGTATTGGACCAACACTTGTAGAAAACGGGGTCCTTGCGGGCCACTCATTGGAGGGACACAAATAAATCTTGGCCGACTTTCTGCTGAATCTTACGAGCGTTCACACCTAAGCCTCTTAGAAGGTCAGCTGTTTAGCTAAACATGAGCTCATGATCTAAATTTACACAATAATGAAGAAAGCAGCTACAAGGGGAGACAATCAGCAAAAACAATCAATACCAGAATTAGATTCCCAAGGCCATCCATCAGATGTAGGAATAATCGGGTGCAAGGCCGAAAATATACATCAAACTGGAACTGAAACAAGGCACAAGGATGTTTTCAAAGACTGGTAGGATCTCTAAAACATTTTAAAAGATCATGTCATTGATAAAGCTAAATACACAACGGTTGTGTAATACAACAGATTAATCATTGAGAAGAGTGAAATTATGCTGTTTTGAAAACTATGGCAGGTCAGATTTTCTGCCTAATTATATAAGAAGATTTCTCTAAAAAATAAACATTATTTCAAAGCCTTATTGGCTGTGAAATAAGTTAAGGGTATTTCAAATGGCTTGTCTGCAAAGAAAGGTGAGATGTAGTGGATCACAGAAAGTCCAGGGGAAAATAGGTCAATATATACATTGCTATATGGTGAACTAAGCCTTAGGCCGGCAACAGTGGAAAGGACCTGACCCTTTGAAACGTACAAGTAAGCTGGAATCTTCAAAAGTTCAAATTTTTATAAGTAAAAAGATTTATTAAAATGAATAACCAAGTGTTTTAATTGACATCAGAAGATGAAAACAATAAACCCTGAGAACATAGAAAAAAGTTAAATAAAGATAGGAGCAGAACTTAATACAACAGTAAACGTATAAAATTCAGGTGATTTAGTAAGTCCAAAGAATCTTCTTTGAAAAGATTTAAAAGACACACTTTGATTAAGGAAAACAAAAACATAAGTAAAGAATATACAGAAAGAGTCAGGACAATGTTAGAGCAGAGAATATATGAAATGCCAGTAAATTTGAACATTTTTGGAAAGTGGACCATTTCCTAGCTCCTAAAGTTTACCAAAACTGACACAAGAGGAAATCATTTAAGGTCATCATGTCTGCCCTTGGCATTCTCGGAACGCCCTGGCCTCAGAATGCAGCCTCTGTAGTCCATGGTAACCTGCGGAGAGGGGGCGGGGCTGAGGGAGGTTGGAACACTGCCCTCACTGAGGGAGTGGGTGTGGCCATCTCTGCTGTGACTGAACAAAGGGCAGGGGAGCAGGGGGCCCAGGGCAGGGCCCTCAGAGCCCGTCAGGCCCAGTGGAGTGTCACAAGCATTTAGGCCCAGGCCAAAGGGCGCTTTCTTTGTCTGCACAGCTGCCCAAACTCTCACCTTTCCACTCAGGCCGCCCTCTTACTTGAAGTGTGTGTGGAACCTGTCCGCGCAGTACACCTCGCTGCACAGCTAAGCATAGGTCTGGGCATCGTAGCTTCCTGCCATGTGACCGAGGCTCACAGGCAGATGGGTCCCTGGGACACACGCGGAGAGGCTCCTGCCCGGGCCACAGGCTGCCCACTGCCCCTTCCCCAGATCGGGGGTGGCAAAGCAGCCCTGTCTGAGTCCCCTGCCCCTAGACGGAGTATTGGACCAACACTTGTAGAAAACGGGGTCCTTGAGGGCCACTCATTGGAGGGACACAAATAAATCTTTGCCGTCTTTCTTCTGAAACTTATGAGCGTTCACACCTAAGCCTCTTACAAGGTCAGCTGTTTAGCTAAACATGAGCTCATGATCTAAATTTACACAATAATAAAGAAAGCAGCTACAAGGGGAGACAATCAGCCAAAACAATCAATACCAGAATTAGATTCCCAAGGCCATCCATCAGATGTAGGAATAATCGGGTGCAAGGCAGGAAATATACATAAAACTGGAACTGAAACAAGGCACGAGGATGTTTTCAAAGACTGGTATGATCTCTAAAACATTTTTAAAGGACATGTCATTGCTAAAGCTAAATACACCAAGGTTTTGTAATACAACAGATTAATCATTGAGAAGAGTGAAGTTAAGCTGTTTTGAAAACTATGGCAGGTCAGATTTTCTGCCTAATTATATAAGAAGATTTCTCTAAAAAATACACATTATTTCAAAGACATATTGGCTGTGAAATAAGTTAAGGGTATTTCAAATGGCTTGTCTGCAAAGAAAGGTGAGATGTAGGGGATCACGGAAAGTCGAGGGGAAAATAGGTCAATATATACATTGCTATATGGTGAACTAAGCCTTAGGCCGGCAACAATGGAGAGGACCTGACCCTTAGAAACGTACAAGTAAGCTGGAATCTTCAAAAGTTCAAATCTTTATAAGTAAAAAGATTTATTAAAATGAATAACCAAGTGTTTTAATTGACATCAGAAGATGAAAACAATAAACCCTGAGAACATAGAAAAAAGTTAAATAAAGATATGAGCAGAACTTAATACAACAGAAAACGTATAAAATTCAGGTGATTTAGTAAGTCCAAAGAATCTTCTTTGAAAAGATTTAAAAGACACACTTTGATTAAGGAAAACAAAAACATAAGTAAAGAATATACAGAAAGAGTCAGGACAATGTTAGAGCAGAGAATATATGAAATGCCAGTAAATTTGAACATTTCTGGAAAGTGGACCATTTCCTAGCTCCTAAAGTTTACCAAAACTGACACAAGAGGAAATCATTTAAGGTCATCATGTCTGCCCTTGGCATTCTCAGAACGCCCTGGCCTCAGAATGCAGCCTCTGTAGTCCATGGTAACCTGCGGAGAGGGGGCGTGGCTGAGGGAGCTTGGAACACTGCCCTCACTGAGGGAGTGGGTGTGGCCATCTCTGCTGTGACTGAACAAAGGGCAGGGGAGCAGGGGGCCCAGGGCAGGGCCCTCAGAACCCGGCAGGCCCATTAGAGTGTCACAAGCATTTAGGCCCAGGCCAAAGGGCGCTTTCTTTGTCTGCACAGCTGCCCAAACTCTCACCTTTCCACTCAGGCCGCCCTCTTACTTGAAGTGTGTATTTGGCACTTGTCCGAGCAGTACACCTCGCTGCACAGCTAAGCATAGGTCTGGGCATCGTAGCTTCCTGCCAGGTGACCGAGGCTCACAGGCAGATGGGTCCCTGGGACACACGCGGAGAGGCTCCTGCCCGGGCCACAGGCCGCCCACTGCCCCTGCCCCAGATCGGGGGCCACAAAGCAGCCCTGTCTGAGTCCCCTGTCCCTAGACGGAGTATTGGACCAACACTTGTAGAAAACGGGGTCCTTGAGGGCCACTCATTGGAGGGACACAAATAAATCTTTGCCGTCTTTCTTCTGAAACTTACGAGCGTTCACACCTAAGCCTCTTACAAGGTCAGCTGTTTAGCTAAACATGAGCTCATGATCTAAATTTACACAATAATAAAGAAAGCAGCTACAAGGGGAGACAATCAGACAAAACAATCAATACCAGAATTAGATTCCCAAGGCCATCCATCAGATGTAGGAATAATCGGGTGCAAGGCAGAAATTATACATAAAACTGGAACTGAAACAAGGCACGAGGATGTTTTCAAAGACTGGTAGGATCTCTAAAACATTTTTAAAGGACATGTAATTGCTAAAGCTAAATACACCAAGGTTTTGTAATACAACAGATTTATCATTGAGAAGAGTGAAGTTAAGCTGTTTTGAAAACTATGGCAGGTCAGATTTTCTGCCTAATTATATAAGAAGATTTCTCTAAAAAATACACATTATTTCAAAGACATATTGGCTGTGAAATAAGTTAAGGGTGTTTCAAATGGCTTGTCTGCAAAGAAAGGTGAGATGTAGGGGATCACGGAAAGTGGAGGGGAAAATAGGTCAATATATACATTGCTATATGGTGAACTAAGCCTTAGGCCGGCAACAATGGAGAGGACCTGACCCTTAGAAACGTACAAGTAAGCTGGAATCTTCAAAAGTTCAAATCTTTATAAGTAAAAAGATTTATTAAAATGAATAACCAAGTGTTTTAATTGACATCAGAAGATGAAAACAATAAACCCTGAGAACATGAAAAAAGTTAAATAAAGATAGGAGCAGAACTTAATACAACAGAAAACGTATAAAATTCAGGTGATTTAGTAAGTCCAAAGAATCTTCTTTGAAAAGATTTAAAAGACACACTTTGATTAAGGAAAACAAAAACATAAGTAAAGAATATACAGAAAGAGTCAGGACAATGTTAGAGCAGAGAATATATGAAATGCCAGTAAATTTGAACATTTCTGGAAAGTGGACCATTTCCTAGCTCCTAAAGTTTACCAAAACTGACACAAGAGGAAATCATTTAAGGTCATCATGTCTGCCCTTGGCATTCTCGGAACGCCCTGGCCTCAGAATGCAGCCTCTGTAGTCCATGGTAACCTGCGGAGAGGGGGCGGGGCTGAGGGAGGTTGGAACACTGCCCTCACTGAGGGAGTGGGTGTGGCCATCTCTGCTGTGACTGAACAAAGGGCAGGGGAGCAGGGGGCCCAGGGCAGGGCCCTCAGAGCCCGGCAGGCCCATTGGAGTGTCACAAGCATTTAGGCCCAGGCCAAAGGGCGCTTTCTTTGTCTGCACAGCTGCCCAAACTCTCACCTTTCCACTCAGGCCGCCCTCTTACTTGAAGTGTGTATTTGGCACTTGTCCGAGCAGTACACCTCGCTGCACAGCTAAGCATAGGTCTGGGCATCGTAGCTTCCTGCCAGGTGACCGAGGCTCACAGGCAGATGGGTCCCTGGGACACACGCGGAGAGGCTCCTGCCCGGGCCACAGGCCGCCCACTGCCCCTGCCCCAGATCGGGGGCCACAAAGCAGCCCTGTCTGAGTCCCCTGTCCCTAGACGGAGTATTGGACCAACACTTGTAGAAAACGGGGTCCTTGAGGGCCACTCATTGGAGGGACACAAATAAATCTTTGCCGTCTTTCTTCTGAAACTTACGAGCGTTCACACCTAAGCCTCTTACAAGGTCAGCTGTTTAGCTAAACATGAGCTCATGATCTAAATTTACACAATAATAAAGAAAGCAGCTACAAGGGGAGACAATCAGCCAAAACAATCAATACCAGAATTAGATTCCCAAGGCCATCCATCAGATGTAGGAATAATCGGGTGCAAGGCAGAAAATATACATAAAACTGGAACTGAAACAAGGCACGAGGATGTTTTCAAAGACTGGTAGGATCTCTAAAACATTTTTAAAGGACATGTCATTGCTAAAGGTAAATACACCAAGGTTTTTTAATACAACAGATTTATCATTGAGAAGAGTGAAGTTAAGCTGTTTTGAAAACTATGGCAGGTCAGATTTTCTGCCTAATTATATAAGAAGATTTCTCTAAAAAATACACATTATTTCAAAGACATATTGGCTGTGAAATAAGTTAAGGGTGTTTCAAATGGCTTGTCTGCAAAGAAAGGTGAGATGTAGGGGATCACGGAAAGTGGAGGGGAAAATAGGTCAATATATACATTGCTATATGGTGAACTAAGCCTTAGGCCGGCAACAATGGAGAGGACCTGACCCTTAGAAACGTACAAGTAAGCTGGAATCTTCAAAAGTTCAAATCTTTATAAGTAAAAAGATTTATTAAAATGAAGAACCAAGTGTTTTAATTGACATCAGAAGATGAAAACAATAAACCCTGAGAACATAGAAAAAAGTTAAATAAAGATATGAGCAGAACTTAATACAACAGAAAACGTATAAAATTCAGGTGATTTAGTAAGTCCAAAGAATCTTCTTTGAAAAGATTTAAAAGACACACTTTGATTAAGGAAAACAAAAACATAAGTAAAGAATATACAGAAAGAGTCAGGACAATGTTAGAGCAGAGAATATATGAAATGCCAGTAAATTTGAACATTTCTGTCAAGTGGACCATTTCCTAGCTCCTAAAGTTTACCAAAACTGACACAAGAGGAAATCATTTAAGGTCATCATGTCTGCCCTTGGCATTCTCGGAACGCCCTGGCCTCAGAATGCAGCCTCTGTAGTCCATGGTAACCTGCGGAGAGGGGGCGGGGCTGAGGGAGGTTGGAACACTGCCCTCACTGAGGGAGTGGGTGTGGCCATCTCTGCTGTGACTGAACAAAGGGCAGGGGAGCAGGGGGCCCAGGGCAGGGCCCTCAGAGCCCGGCAGGCCCAGTGGAGTGTCACAAGCATTTAGGCCCAGGCCAAAGGGCGCTTTCTTTGTCTGCACAGCTGCCCAAACTCTCACCTTTCCACTCAGGCCGCCCTCTTACTTGAAGTGTGTGTGGCACTTGTCCGCGCAGTACACCTCGCTGCACAGCTAAGCATAGGTCTGGGCATCGTAGCTTCCTGCCAGGTGACCGAGGCTCACAGGCAGATGGGTCCCTGGGACACACGCGGAGAGGCTCCTGCCCGGGCCACAGGCCGCCCACTGCCCCTGCCCCAGATCGGGGGCCGCAAAGCAGCCCTGTCTGAGTCCCCTGTCCCTAGACGGAGTATTGGACCAACACTTGTAGAAAACGGGGTCCTTGAGGGCCACTCATTGGAGGGACACAAATAAATCTTTGCCGTCTTTCTTCTGAAACTTACGAGCGTTCACACCTAAGCCTCTTACAAGGTCAGCTGTTTAGCTAAACATGAGCTCATGATCTAAATTTACACAATAATAAAGAAAGCAGCTACAAGGGGAGACAATCAGACAAAACAATCAATACCAGAATTAGATTCCCAAGGCCATCCATCAGATGTAGGAATAATCGGGTGCAAGGCAGAAAATATACATAAACCTGGAACTGAAACAAGGCACAAGGATGATTTCAAAGACTGGTAGGATCTCTAAAACATTTTTCAAGGACATGTCATTGATAAAGCTAAATACACAAAGGTTGTGTAATACAACAGATTAATCATTGAGAAGAGTGAAATTATGCTGTTTTGAAAACTATGGCAGGTCAGATTTTCTGCCTAATTATATAAGAAGATTTCTCTAAAAAATACACATTATTTCAAAGACATATAGGCTGTGAAATAAGTTAAGTGTGTTTCAAATGGCTTGTCTGCAAAGAAAGGTGAGATGTAGGGGATCACAGAATGTCGAGGGGAAAATAGGTCAATATATACATTGCTATATGGTGAACTAAGCCTTAGGCCGGCAACAATGGAGAGGACCTGACCCTTAGAAACGTACAAGTAAGCTGGAATCTTCAAAAGTTCAAATCTTTATAAGTAAAAAGATTTATTAAAATGAAGAACCAAGTGTTTTAATTGACATCAGAAGATGAAAACAATAAACCCTGAGAACATAGAAAAAAGTTAAATAAAGATATGAGCAGAACTTAATACAACAGAAAACGTATAAAATTCAGGTGATTTAGTAAGTCCAAAGAATCTTCTTTGAAAAGATTTAAAAGACACACTTTGATTAAGGAAAACAAAAACATAAGTAAAGAATATACAGAAAGAGTCAGGACAATGTTAGAGCAGAGAATATATGAAATGCCAGTAAATTTGAACATTTCTGGAAAGTGGACCATTTCCTAGCTCCTAAAGTTTACCAACACTGACACAAGAGGAAATCATTTAAGGTCATCATGTCTGCCCTTGGCATTCTCGGAACGCCCTGGCCTCAGAATGCAGCCTCTGTAGCCCATGGTAACCTGCGGAGAGGGGGCGGGGCTGAGGGAGGTTGGAACACTGCCCTCACTGAGGGAGTGGGTGTGGCCATCTCTGCTGTGACTGAACAAAGGGCAGGGGAGCAGGGGGCCCAGGGCAGGGCCCTCAGAGCCCGGCAGGCCCAGTGGAGTGTCACAAGGATTTAGGCCCAGGCCCAAGGGCGCCTTCTTTGTCTGCACAGCTGCCCAAACTCTCACCTTTCCACTCAGGCCGCCCTCTTACTTGAAGTGTGTGTGGAACCTGTCCGCGCAGTACACCTCACTGCAGAGCTAAGCATAGGTCTGGGCATCGTAGCTTCCTGCAAGGTGACCGAGGCTCACAGGCAGATGGGTCCCTGGGACACACGCGGAGAGGCTCCTGCCCGGGCCACAGGCTGCCCACTGCCCCTGCCCCAGATCGGGGGCGGCAAAGCAGCCCTGTCTGAGTCCCCTGCCCCTAGACGGAGTATTGGACCAACACTTGTAGAAAACGGGGTCCTTGAGGGCCACTCATTGGAGGGACACAAATAAATCTTTGCCGTCTTTCTTCTGAAACTTACGAGCGTTCACACCTAAGCCTCTTACAAGGTCAGCTGTTTAGCTAAACATGAGCTCATGATCTAAATTTACACAATAATAAAGAAAGCAGCTACAAGGGGAGACAATCAGCCAAAACAATCAATACCAGAATTAGATTCCCAAGGCCATCCATCAGATGTAGGAATAATCGGGTGCAAGGCAGAAAATATACATAAAACTGGAACTGAAACAAGGCACGAGGATGTTTTCAAAGACTGGTAGGATCTCTAAAACATTTTTAAAGGACATGTCATTGCTAAAGCTAAATACACAAAGGTTTTGTAATACAACAGATTAATCATTGAGAAGAGTGAAGTTAAGCTGTTTTGAAAACTATGGCAGGTCAGATTTTCTGCCTAATTATATAAGAAGATTTCTCTAAAAAATACAAATTATTTCAAAGACATATTGGCTGTGAAATAAGTTAAGGGTATTTAAAATGGCTTGTCTGCAAAGAAAGGTGAGATGTAGGGGATCACGGAAAGTGGAGGGGAAAATAGGTCAATATATACATTGCTATATGGTGAACTAAGCCTTAGGCCGGCAACAATGGAGAGGACCTGACCCTTAGAAACGTACAAGTAAGCTGGAATCTTCAAAAGTTCAAATCTTTATAAGTAAAAAGATTTATTAAAATGAATAACCAAGTGTTTTAATTGACATCAGAAGATGAAAACAATAAACCCTGAGAACATAGAAAAAAGTTAAATAAAGATAGGAGCAGAACTTAATACAACAGAAAACGTATAAAATTCAGGTGATTTAGTAAGTCCAAAGAATCTTCTTTGAAAAGATTTAAAAGACACACTTTGATTAAGGAAAACAAAAACATAAGTAAAGAATATACAGAAAGAGTCAGGACAATGTTAGAGCAGAGAATATATGAAATGCCAGTAAATTTGAACATTTCTGTCAAGTGGACCATTTCCTAGCTCCTAAAGTTTACCAAAACTGACACAAGAGGAAATCATTTAAGGTCATCATGTCTGCCCTTGGCATTCTCGGAACGCCCTGGCCTCAGAATGCAGCCTCTGTAGTCCATGGTAACCTGCGGAGAGGGGGCGGGGCTGAGGGAGGTTGGAACACTGCCCTCACTGAGGGAGTGTGTGTGGCCATCTCTGCTGTGACTGAACAAAGGGCAGGGGAGCAGGGGGCCCAGGGCAGGGCCCTCAGAGCCCGGCAGGCCCATTAGAGTGTCACAAGCATTTAGGCCCAGGCCAAAGGGCGCTTTCTTTGTCTGCACAGCTGCCCAAACTCTCACCTTTCCACTCAGGCCGCCCTCTTACTTGAAGTGTGTATTTGGCACTTGTCCGAGCAGTACACCTCGCTGCACAGCTAAGCATAGGTCTGGGCATCGTAGCTTCCTGCCAGGTGACCGAGGCTCACAGGCAGATGGGTCCCTGGGACACACGCGGAGAGGCTCCTGCCTGGGCCACAGGCCGCCCACTGCCCCTGCCCCAGATCGGGGGCCACAAAGCAGCCCTGTCTGAGTCCCCTGTCCCTAGACGGAGTATTGGACCAACACTTGTAGAAAACGGGGTCCTTGAGGGCCACTCATTGGAGGGACACAAATAAATCTTTGCCGTCTTTCTTCTGAAACTTACGAGCGTTCACACCTAAGCCTCTTACAAGGTCAGCTGTTTAGCTAAACATGAGCTCATGATCTAAATTTACACAATAATAAAGAAAGCAGCTACAAGGGGAGACAATCAGACAAAACAATCAATACCAGAATTAGATTCCCAAGGCCATCCATCAGATGTAGGAATAATCGGGTGCAAGGCAGAAAATATACATAAAACTGGAACTGAAACAAGGCACGAGGATGTTTTCAAAGACTGGTAGGATCTCTAAAACATTTTTAAAGGACATGTCATTGCTAAAGCTAAATACACCAAGGTTTTGTAATACAACAGATTTATCATTGAGAAGAGTGAAGTTAAGCTGTTTTGAAAACTATGGCAGGTCAGATTTTCTGCCTAATAATATAAGAAGATTTCTCTAAAAAATACACATTATTTCAAAGACATATTGGCTGTGAAATAAGTTAAGGGTGTTTCAAATGGCTTGTCTGCAAAGAAAGGTGAGATGTAGGGGATCACGGAAAGTGGAGGGGAAAATAGGTCAATATATACATTGCTATATGGTGAACTAAGCCTTAGGCCGGCAACAATGGAGAGGACCTGATCCTTAGAAACGTACAAGTAAGCTGGAATCTTCAAAAGTTCAAATCTTTATAAGTAAAAAGATTTATTAAAATGAAGAACCAAGTGTTTTAATTGACATCAGAAGATGAAAACAATAAACCCTGAGAACATAGAAAAAAGTTAAATAAAGATATGAGCAGAACTTAATACAACAGAAAACGTATAAAATTCAGGTGATTTAGTAAGTCCAAAGAATCTTCTTTGAAAAGATTTAAAAGACACACTTTGATTAAGGAAAACAAAAACATAAGTAAAGAATATACAGAAAGAGTCAGGACAATGTTAGAGCAGAGAATATATGAAATGCCAGTAAATTTGAACATTTCTGTCAAGTGGACCATTTCCTAGCTCCTAAAGTTTACCAAAACTGACACAAGAGGAAATCATTTAAGGTCATCATGTCTGCCCTTGGCATTCTCGGAACGCCCTGGCCTCAGAATGCAGCCTCTGTAGTCCATGGTAACCTGCGGAGAGGGGGCGGGGCTGAGGGAGGTTGGAACGCTGCCCTCACTGAGGGAGTTGGTGTGGCCATCTCTGCTGTGACTGAACAAAGGGCAGGGGAGCAGGGGGCCCAGGGCAGGGCCCTCAGAGCCCGGCAGGCCCAGTGGAGTGTCACAAGCATTTAGGCCCAGGCCAAAGGGCGCTTTCTTTGTCTGCACAGCTGCCCAAACTCTCACCTTTCCACTCAGGCCGCCCTCTTACTTGAAGTGTGTGTGGCACTTGTCCGCGCAGTACACCTCGCTGCACAGCTAAGCATAGGTCTGGGCACCGTAGCTTCCTGCCAGGTGACCGAGGCTCACAGGCTGATGGGTCCCTGGGACACACGCGGAGAGGCTCCTGCCCGGGCCACAGGCCGCCCACTGCCCCTGCCCCAGATCGGGGGCCGCAAAGCAGCCCTGTCTGAGTCCCCTGTCCCTAGACGGAGTATTGGACCAACACTTGTAGAAAACGGGGTCCTTGAGGGCCACTCATTGGAGGGACACAAATAAATCTTTGCCGTCTTTCTTCTGAAACTTACGAGCGTTCACACCTAAGCCTCTTACAAGGTCAGCTGTTTAGCTAAACATGAGCTCATGATCTAAATTTACACAATAATGAAGAAAGCAGCTACAAGGCGAGACAATCAGCCAAAACAATCAATACCAGAATTAGATTCCCAAGGCCATCCATCAGATGTAGGAATAATCGGGTGCAAGGCAGAAAATATACATAAAACTGGAACTGAAACAAGGCACGAGGATGTTTTCAAAGACTGGTAGGATCTCTAAAACATTTTTAAAGGACATGTCATTGATAAAGCTAAATACACAAAGGTTGTGTAATACAACAGATTAATCATTGAGAAGAGTGAAATTATGCTGTTTTGAAAACTATGGCAGGTCAGATTTTCTGCCTAATTATATAAGAAGATTTCTCTAAAAAATACACTTTATTTCAAAGCCTTATTGGCTGTGAAATAAGTTAAGGGTATTTCAAATGGCTTGTCTGCAAAGAAAGGTGAGATGTAGTGGATCACAGAAAGTCGAGGGGAAAATAGGTCAATATATACATTGCTATATGGTGAACTAAGCCTTAGGCCGGCAACAGTGGAGAGGACCTGACCCTTAGAAACGTACAAGTAAGCTGGAATCTTCAAAAGTTCAAATTTTTATAAATAAAAAGATTTATTAAAATGAATAACCAAGTGTTTTAATTGACATCAGAAGATCAAAACAATAAACCCTGAGAACATAGAAAAAAGTTAAATAAAGATATGAGCAGAACTTAATACAACAGAAAACGTATAAAATTCAGGTGATTTAGTAAGTCCAAAGAATCTTCTTTGAAAAGATTGAAAAGACACACTTTGATTAAGGAAAACCAAAACATAAGTAAAGAATATACAGAAAGAGTCAGGACAATATTAGAGCAGAGAATATATGAAATGCCAGTAAATTTGAACATTTCTGTCAAGTGGACCATTTCCTAGCTCCTAAAGTTTACCAAAACTGACACAAGAGGAAATCATTTAAGGTCATCATGTCTGCCCTTGGCATTCTCGGAACGCCCTGGCCTCAGAATGCAGCCTCTGTAGTCCATGGTAACCTGCGGAGAGGGGGTGGGGCTGAGGGAGGTTGGAACACTGCCCTCACAGAGGGAGTGGGTGTGGCCATCTCTGCTGTGACTGAACAAAGGGCAGGGGAGCAGGGGGCCCAGGGCAGGGCCCTCAGAGCCCGGCAGGCCCAGTGGAGTGTCACAAGCATTTAGGCCCAGGCCAAAGGGCGCTTTCTTTGTCTGCACAGCTGCCCAAACTCTCACCTTTCCACTCAAGCCGCCCTCTTACTTGAAGTGTGTGTGGAACCTGTCCGCGCAGTACACCTCGCTGCACAGCTAAGCATAGGTCTGGGCATCGTAGCCTCCTGCCAGGTGACCGAGGCTCACAGGCAGATGGGTCCCTGGGACACACGCGGAGAGGCTCCTGCCCGGGCCACAGGCCGCCCACTGACCCTGCCACAGATCGGGGGCCGCAAAGCAGCCCTGTCTGAGTCCCCTGCCTCTAGAGGGAATATTGGACCAACACTTGTAGAAAACGGGGTCCTTGCGGGCCACTCATTGGAGGGACACAAATAAATCTTTGCCGACTTTCTGCTGAAACTTATGAGCGTTCACACCTAAGCCTCTTACAAGGTCAGCTGTTTAGCTAAACATGAGCTCATGATCTAAATTTACACAATAATGAAGAAAGCAGCTATAAGGGGAGACAATCAGCCAAAACAATCAATACCAGAATTAGATTCCCAAGGCCATCCATCAGATGTAGGAATAATCGGGTGCAAGGCAGAAAATATACATAAAACTGGAACTGAAACAAGGCACGAGGATGTTTTCAAAGACTGGTAGGATCTCTAAAACATTTTTAAAGGACATGTCATTGCTAAAGCTAAATACACCAAGGTTTTGTAATACAACAGATTTATCATTGAGAAGAGTGAAGTTAAGCTGTTTTGAAAACTATGGCAGGTCAGATTTTCTGCCTAATTATATAAGAAGATTTCTCTAAAAAATACACATTATTTCAAAGACATATTGGCTGTGAAATAAGTTAAGGGTGTTTCAAATGGCTTGTCTGCAAAGAAAGGTGAGATGTAGGGGATCACGGAAAGTGGAGGGGAAAATAGGTCAATATATACATTGCTATATGGTGAACTAAGCCTTAGGCCGGCAACAATGGAGAGGACCTGACCCTTAGAAACGTACAAGTAAGCTGGAATCTTCAAAAGTTCAAATCTTTATAAGTAAAAAGATTTATTAAAATGAATAACCAAGTGTTCTAATTGACATCAGAAGATGAAAACAATAAACCCTGAGAACATAGAAAAAAGTTAAATAAAGATATGAGCAGAACTTAATACAACAGAAAACGTATAAAATTCAGGTGATTTAGTAAGTCCAAAGAATCTTCTTTGAAAAGATTGAAAAGACACACTTTGATTAAGGAAAACAAAAACATAAGTAAAGAATATACAGAAAGAGTCAGGACAATGTTAGAGCAGAGAATATATGAAATGCCAGTAAATTTGAACATTTCTGGAAAGTGGACCATTTCCTAGCTCCTAAAGTTTACCAAAACTGACACAAGAGGAAATCATTTAAGGTCATCATGTCTGCCCTTGGCATTCTCGGAACGCCCTGGCCTCAGAATGCAGCCTCTGTAGTCCATGGTAACCTGCGGAGAGGGGGCGGGGCTGAGGGAGGTTGGAACACTGCCCTCACTGAGGGAGTGGGTGTGGCCATCTCTGCTGTGACTGAACAAAGGGCAGGGGAGCAGGGGGCCCAGGGCAGGGCCCTCAGAGCCCGGCAGGCCCAGTGGAGTGTCACAAGCATTTAGGCCCAGGCCAAAGGGCGCTTTCTTTGTCTGCACAGCTGCCCAAACTCTCACCTTTCCACTCAGGCCGCCCTCTTACTTGAAGTGTGTGTGGCACTTGTCCGCGCAGTACACCTCGCTGCACAGCTAAGCATAGGTCTGGGCATCGTAGCTTCCTGCCAGGTGACCGAGGCTCACAGGCAGATGGGTCCCTGGGACACACGCGGAGAGGCTCCTGCCCGGGCCACAGGCCGCCCACTGCCCCTGCCCCAGATCGGGGGCCGCAAAGCAGCCCTGTCTGAGTCCCCTGTCCCTAGACGGAGTATTGGAACAACACTTGTAGAAAACGGGGTCCTTGAGGGCCACTCATTGGAGGGACACAAATAAATCTTTGCCGTCTTTCTTCTGAAACTTATGAGCGTTCACACCTAAGCCTCTTACAAGGTCAGCTGTTTAGCTAAACATGAGCTCATGATCTAAATTTACACAATAATAAAGAAAGCAGCTACAAGAGGAGACAATCAGACAAAACAATCAATACCAGAATTAGATTCCCAAGGCCATCCATCAGATGTAGGAATAATCGGGTGCAAGGCAGAAAATATACATAAAACTGGAACTGAAACAAGGCACAAGGATGATTTCAAAGACTGGTAGGATCTCTAAAACATTTTTCAAGGACATGTCATTGATAAAGCTAAATACACAAAGGTTGTGTAATACAACAGATTAATCATTGAGAAGAGTGAAATTATGCTGTTTTGAAAACTATGGCAGGTCAGATTTTCTGCCTAATTATATAAGAAGATTTCTCTAAAAAATACACATTATTTCAAAGACATATTGGCTGTGAAATAAGTTAAGTGTGTTTCAAATGGCTTGTCTGCAAAGAAAGGTGAGATGTAGGGGATCACAGAAAGTCGAGGGGAAAATAGGTCAATATATACATTGCTATACGGTGAACTAAGCCTTAGGCCGGCAACAATGGAGAGGACCTGACCCTTAGAAACGTACAAGTAAGCTGGAATCTTCAAAAGTTCAAATCTTTATAAGTAAAAAGATTTATTAAAATGAAGAACCAAGTGTTTTAATTGACATCAGAAGATGAAAACAATAAACCCTGAGAACATAGAAAAAAGTTAAATAAAGATATGAGCAGAACTTAATACAACAGAAAACGTATAAAATTCAGGTGATTTAGTAAGTCCAAAGAATCTTCTTTGAAAAGATTTAAAAGACACACTTTGATTAAGGAAAACAAAAACATAAGTAAAGAATATACAGAAAGAGTCAGGACAATGTTAGAGCAGAGAATATATGAAATGCCAGTAAATTTGAACATTTCTGTCAAGTGGACCATTTCCTAGCTCCTAAAGTTTACCAAAACTGACACAAGAGGAAATCATTTAAGGTCATCATGTCTGCCCTTGGCATTCTCGGAACGCCCTGGCCTCAGAATGCAGCCTCTGTAGTCCATGGTAACCTGCGGAGAGGGGGCGGGGCTGAGGGAGGTTGGAACAATGCCCTCACTGAGGGAGTGGGTGTGGCCATCTCTGCTGTGACTGAACAAAGGGCAGGGGAGCAGGGGGCCCAGGGCAGGGCCCTCAGAGCCTGGCAGGCCCAGTGGAGTGTCACAAGCATTTAGGCCCAGGCCAAAGGGCGCTTTCGTTGTCTGCACAGCTGCCCAAACTCTCACCTTTCCACTCAGGCCGCCCTCTTACTTGAAGTGTGTGTGGAACCAGTCCGCACAGTACACCTCGCTGCACAGCTAAGCATAGGTCTGGGCATCGTAGCTTCCTGCCAGGTGACCGAGGCTCACAGGCAGATGGGTCCCTGGGACACACGCGGAGAGGCTCCTGCCCGGGCCACAGGCCGCCCACTGCCCCTGCCCCAGATCGGGGGCCGCAAAGAAGCCCTGTCTGAGTCCCCTGCCCCTAGACCGAGTATTGGACCAACACTTGTAGAAAACGGGGTCCTTGAGGGCCACTCATTGGAGGGACACAAATAAATCTTTGTCGTCTTTCTTCTGAAACTTACGAGCGTTCACACCTAAGCCTCTTACAAGGTCAGCTGTTTAGCTAAACATGAGCTCATGATCTAAATTTACACAATAATAAAGAAAGCAGCTACAAGGGGAGACAATCAGCCAAAACAATCAATACCAGAATTAGATTCCCAAGGCCATCCATCAGATGTAGGAATAATCGGGTGCAAGGCAGAACATATACATAAAACTGGAACTGAAACAAGGCACGAGGATGTTTTCAAAGACTGGTAGGATCTCTAAAACATTTTTAAAGGACATGTCATTGATAAAGCTAAATACACAAAGGTTGTGTAATACAACAGATTAATCATTGAGAAGAGTTAAATTATGCTGTTTTGAAAACTATGGCAGGTCAGATTTTCTGCCTAATTATATAAGAAGATTTCTCTAAAAAATACACATTATTTCAAAGACATATTGGCTGTGAAATAAGTTAAGTGTGTTTCAAATGGCTTGTCTGCAAAGAAAGGTGAGATGTAGGGGATCACAGAAAGTCGAGGGGAAAATAGGTCAATATATACATTGCTATATGGTGAACTAAGCCTTAGGCCAGCAACAATGGAGAGGACCTGACCCTTAGAAACGTACAAGTAAGCTGGAATCTTCAAAAGTTCAAATCTTTATAAGTAAAAAGATTTATTAAAATGAAGAACCCAGTGTTTTAATTGACATCAGAAGATGAAAACAATAAACCCTGAGAACATAGAAAAAAGTTAAATAAAGATATGAGCAGAACTTAATACAACAGAAAACGTATAAAATTCAGGTGATTTAGTAAGTCCAAAGAATCTTCTTTGAAAAGATTTAAAAGACACACTTTGATTAAGGAAAACAAAAACATAAGTAAAGAATATACAGAAAGAGTCAGGACAATGTTAGAGCAGAGAATATATGAAATGCCAGTAAATTTGAACATTTCTGGAAAGTGGACCATTTCCTAGCTCCTAAAGTTTACCAAAACTGACACAAGAGGAAATCATTTAAGGTCATCATGTCTGCCCTTGGCATTCTCGGAACGCCCTGCGCTCAGAATGCAGCCTCTGTAGTCCATGGTAACCTGCGGAGAGGGGGCGGGGCAGAGGGAGGTTGGAACACTGCCCTCACTGAGGGAGTGGGTGTGGCCATCTCTGCTGTGACTGAACAAAGGGCAGGGGAGCAGGGGGCCCAGGGCAGGGCCCTCAGAGCCCGGCAGGCCCAGTGGAGTGTCACAAGCATTTAGGCTCAGGCCCAAGGGCGCCTTCTTTGTCTGCACAGCTGCCCAAACTCTCACCTTTCCACTCTGGCCGCCCTCTTACTTGAAGTGTGTGTGGAACCTGTCCGCGCAGTACACCTCGCTGCACAGCTAAGCATAGGTCTGGGCATCGTAGCTTCCTGCCAGGTGACCGAGGCTCACAGGCAGATGGGTCCCTGGGACACACGCGGAGAGGCTCCTGCCCGGGCCACAGGCCGCCCACTGCCCCTGCCCCAGATCGGGGGCTGCAAAGCAGCCCTGTCTGAGTCCCCTGCCTCTAGACGGAGTATTGGACCAACACTTGTAGAAAACGGGGTCCTTGAGGGCCACTCATTGGAGGGACACAAATAAATCTTTGCCGTCTTTCTTCTGAAACTTCCGAGCGTTCACACCTAAGCCTCTTACAAGGTCAGCTGTTTAGCTAAACATGAGCTCATGATCTAAATTTACACAATAATAAAGAAAGCAGCTACAAGGGGAGACAATCAGCCAAAACAATCAATACCAGAATTAGATTCCCAAGGCCATCCATCAGATGTAGGAATAATCGGGTGCAAGGCAGAAAATATACATAAAACTGGAACTGAAACAAGGCACGAGGATGTTTTCAAAGACTGGTAGGATCTCTAAAACATTTTTAAAGGACATGTCATTGCTAAAGCTAAATACACCAAGGTTTTGTAATACAACAGATTAATCATTGAGAAGAGTGAAGTTAAGCTGTTTTGAAAACTATGGCAGGTCAGATTTTCTGCCTAATTATATAAGAAGATTTCTCTAAAAAATACACATTATTTCAAAGACATATTGGCTGTGAAATAAGTTAAGGGTATTTCAAATGGCTTGTCTGCAAAGAAAGGTGAGATGTAGGGGATCACGGAAAGTCGAGGGGAAAATAGGTCAATATATACATTGCTATATGGTGAACTAAGCCTTAGGCCGGCAACAATGGAGAGGACCTGACCCTTAGAAACGTACAAGTAAGCTGGAATCTTCAAAAGTTCAAATCTTTATAAGTAAAAAGATTTATTAAAATGAATAACCAAGTGTTTTAATTGACATCAGAAGATGAAAACAATAAACCCTGAGAACATAGAAAAAAGTTAAATAAAGATATGAGCAGAACTTAATACAACAGAAAACGTATAAAATTCAGGTGATTTAGTAAGTCCAAAGAATCTTCTTTGAAAAGATTTAAAAGACACACTTTGATTAAGGAAAACAAAAACATAAGTAAAGAATATACAGAAAGAGTCAGGACAATGTTAGAGCAGAGAATATATGAAATGCCAGTAAATTTGAACATTTCTGGAAAGTGGACCATTTCCTAGCTCCTAAAGTTTACCAAAACTGACACAAGAGGAAATCATTTAAGGTCATCATGTCTGCCCTTGGCATTCTCGGAACGCCCTGGCCTCAGAATGCAGCCTCTGTAGTCCATGGTAACCTGCGGAGAGGGGGCGGGGCTGAGGGAGTTTGGAACACTGCCCTCACTGAGGGAGTGTGTGTGGCCATCTCTGCTGTGACTGAACAAAGGGCAGGGGAGCAGGGGGCCCAGGGCAGGGCCCTCAGAGCCCGGCAGGCCCATTAGAGTGTCACAAGCATTTAGGCCCAGGCCAAAGGGCGCTTTCTTTGTCTGCACAGCTGCCCAAACTCCCACCTTTCCACTCAGGCCGCCCTCTTACTTGAAGTGTGTATTTGGCACTTGTCCGAGGAGTACACCTCGCTGCACAGCTAAGCATAGGTCTGGGCATCGTAGCTTCCTGCCAGGTGACCGAGGCTCACAGGCAGATGGGTCCCTGGGACACACGCGGAGAGGCTCCTGCCCGGGCCACAGGCCGCCCACTGCCCCTGCCCCAGATCGGGGGCCACAAAGCAGCCCTGTCTGAGTACCCTGTCCCTAGACGGAGTATTGGACCAACACTTGTAGAAAACGGGGTACTTGAGGGCCACTCATTGGAGGGACACAAATAAATCTTTGCCGTCTTTCTTCTGAAACTTACGAGCGTTCACACCTAGGCCTCTTACAAGGTCAGCTGTTTAGCTAAACATGAGCTCATGATCTAAATTTACACAATAATAAAGAAAGCAGCTACAAGGGGAGACAATCAGACAAAACAATCAATACCAGAATTAGATTCCCAAGGCCATCCATCAGATGTAGGAATAATCGGGTGCAAGGCAGAAAATATACATAAAACTGGAACTGAAACAAGGCACGAGGATGTTTTCAAAGACTGGTAGGATCTCTAAAACGTTTTTAAAGGACATGTCATTGCTAAAGCTAAATACACCAAGGTTTTGTAATACAACAGATTTATCATTGAGAAGAGTGAAGTTAAGCTGTTTTGAAAACTATGGCAGGTCAGATTTTCTGCCTAATTATATAAGAAGATTTCTCTAAAAAATACACATTATTTCAAAGACATATTGGCTGTGAAATAAGTTAAGGGTGTTTCAAATGGCTTGTCTGCAAAGAAAGGTGAGATGTAGGGGATCACGGAAAGTGGAGGGGAAAATAGGTCAATATATACATTGCTATATGGTGAACTAAGCCTTAGGCCGGCAACAATGGAGAGGACCTGACCCTTAGAAACGTACAAGTAAGCTGGAATCTTCAAAAGTTCAAATCTTTATAAGTAAAAAGATTTATTAAAATGAATAACCAAGTGTTTTAATTGACATCAGAAGATGAAAACAATAAACCCTGAGAACATAGAAAAAAGTTAAATAAAGATATGAGCAGAACTTAATACAACAGAAAACGTATAAAATTCAGGTGATTTAGTAAGTCCAAAGAATCTTCTTTGAAAAGATTTAAAAGACACACTTTGATTAAGGAAAACAAAAACATAAGTAAAGAATATACAGAAAGAGTCAGGACAATGTTAGAGCAGAGAATATATGAAATGCCAGTAAATTTGAACATTTCTGGAAAGTGGACCATTTCCTAGCTCCTAAAGTTTACCAAAACTGACACAAGAGGAAATCATTTAAGGTCATCATGTCTGCCCTTGGCATTCTCGGAACGCCCTGGCCTCAGAATGCAGCCTCTGTAGTCCATGGTAACCTGCGGAGAGGGGGCGGGGCTGAGGGAGGTTGGAACACTGCCCTCACTGAGGGAGTGGGTGTGGCCATCTCTGCTGTGACTGAACAAAGGGCAGGGGAGCAGGGGGCCCAGGGCAGGGCCCTCAGAGCCCGGCAGGCCCAGTGGAGTGTCACAAGCATTTAGGCCCAGGCCAAAGGGCGCTTTCTTTGTCTGCACAGCTGCCCAAACTCTCACCTTTCCACTCAGGCCGCCCTCTTACTTGAAGTGTGTGTGGCACTTGTCCGCGCAGTACACCTCGCTGCACAGCTAAGCATAGGTCTGGGCATCGTAGCTTCCTGCCAGGTGACCGAGGCTCACAGGCAGATGGGTCCCTGGGACACACGCGGAGAAGCTCCTGCCCGGGCCACAGGCCGCCCACTGCCCCTGCCCCAGATCGGGGGCCGCAAATCAGCCCTGTCTGAGTCCCCTGTCCCTAGACGGAGTATTGGACCAACACTTGTAGAAAACGGGGTCCTTGAGGGCCACTCATTGGAGGGACACAAATAAATCTTTGCCGTCTTTCTTCTTAAACTTACGAGCGTTCAAACCTAAGCCTCGTACAAGGTCAGCTGTTTAGCTAAACATGAGCTCATGATCTAAATTTACACAATAATGAAGAAAGCAGCTACAAGGGGAGACAATCAGACAAAACAATCAATACCAGAATTAGATTCCCAAGGCCATCCATCAGATGTAGGAATAATCGGGTGCAAGGCAGAAAATATACATAAAACTGGAACTGAAACAAGGCACGAGGATGTTTTCAAAGACTGGTAGGATGTCTAAAACATTTTTAAAGGACATGTCATTGATAAAGCTAAATACACAAAGGTTGTGTAATACAACAGATTAATCATTGAGAAGAGTTAAATTATGCTGTTTTGAAAACTATGGCAGGTCAGATTTTCTGCCTAATTATATAAGAAGATTTCTCTAAAAAATAAACATTATTTCAAAGCCTTATTGGCTGTGAAATAAGTTAAGGGTATTTCAAATGGCTTGTCTGCAAAGAAAGGTGAGATGTAGTGGATCACAGAAAGTCGAGGGGAAAATAGGTCAATATATACATTGCTATATGGTGAACTAAGCCTTAGGCCGGCAACAATGGAGAGGACCTGACCCTTAGAAACGTACAAGTAAGCTGGAATCTTCAAAAGTTCAAATTTTTATAAGTAAAAAGATTTATTAAAATGAATAACCAAGTGTTTTAATTGACATCAGAAGATGAAAACAATAAACCCTGAGAACATAGAAAAAAGTTAAATAAAGATAGGAGCAGAACTTAATACAACAGAAAACGTATAAAATTCAGGTGATTTAGTAAGTCCAAAGAATCTTCTTTGAAAAGATTTAAAAGACACACTTTGATTAAGGAAAACAAAAACATAAGTAAAGAATATTCAGAAAGAGTCAGGACAATGTTAGAGCAGAGAATATATGAAATGCCAGTAAATTTGAACATTTTTGGAAAGTGGACCATTTCCTAGCTCCTAAAGTTTACCAAAACTGACACAAGAGGAAATCATTTAAGGTCATCATGTCTGCCCTTGGCATTCTCGGAACGCCCTGGCCTCAGAATGCAGCCTCTGTAGTCCATGGTAACCTGCGGAGAGGGGGCGGGGCTGAGGGAGGTTGGAACACTGCCCTCACTGAGGGAGTGGGTGTGGCCATCTCTGCTGTGACTGAACAAAGGGCAGGGGAGCAGGGGGCCCAGGGCAGGGCCCTCAGAGCCCGGCAGGCCCAGTGGAGTGTCACAAGCATTTAGGCCCAGGCCAAAGGGCGCTTTCTTTGTCTGCACAGCTGCCCAAACTCTCACCTTTCCACTCAGGCCGCCCTCTTACTTGAAGTGTGTGTGGAACCTGTCCGCGCAGTACACCTCGCTGCACAGCTAAGCATAGGTCTGGGCATCGTAGCTTCCTGCCAGGTGACCGAGGCTCACAGGCAGATGGGTCCCTGGGACACACGCGGAGAGGCTCCTGCCCGGGCCACAGGCTGCCCACTGCCCCTGCCCCAGATCGGGGGCGGCAAAGCAGCCCTGTCTGAGTCCCCTGCCCCTAGACGGAGTATTGGACCAACACTTGTAGAAAACGGGGTCCTTGAGGGCCACTCATTGGAGGGACACAAATAAATCTTTGCCGGCTTTCTTCTGAAACTTACGAGCGTTCACACCTAAGCCTCTTACAAGGTCAGCTGTTTAGCTAAACATGAGCTCATGATCTAAATTTACACAATAATAAAGAAAGCAGCTACAAGGGGAGACAATCAGCCAAAACAATCAATACCAGAATTAGATTCCCAAGGCCATCCATCAGATGTAGGAATAATCGGGTGCAAGGCAGAAAATATACATAAAACTGGAACTGAAACAAGGCACGAGGATGTTTTCAAAGACTGGTAGGATCTCTAAACCTTTTTTAAAGGACATGTCATTGCTAAAGCTAAATACTCCAAGGTTTTGTAATACAACAGATTAATCATTGAGAAGAGTGAAGTTAAGCTGTTTTGAAAACTATGGCAGGTCAGATTTTCTGCCTAATTATATAAGAAGATTTCTCTAAAAAATACACATTATTTCAAAGACATATTGGCTGTGAAATAAGTTAAGGGTATTTCAAATGGCTTGTCTGCAAAGAAAGGTGAGATGTAGGGGATCACGGAAAGTGGAGGGGAAAATAGGTCAATATATACATTGCTATATGGTGAACTAAGCCTTAGGCCGGCAACAATGGAGAGGACCTGACCCTTAGAAACGTACAAGTAAGCTGGAATCTTCAAAAGTTCAAATCTTTATAAGTAAAAAGATTTATTAAAATGAATAACCAAGTGTTTTAATTGACATCAGAAGATGAAAACAATAAACCCTGAGAACATAGAAAAAAGTTAAATAAAGATATGAGCAGAACTTAATACAACAGAAAACGTATAAAATTCAGGTGATTTAGTAAGTCCAAAGAATCTTCTTTGAAAAGATTGAAAAGACACACTTTGATTAAGGAAAACAAAAACATAAGTAAAGAATATACAGAAAGAGTCAGGACAATGTTAGAGCAGAGAATATATGAAATGCCAGTAAATTTGAACATTTCTGGAAAGTGGACCATTTCCTAGCTCCTAAAGTTTACCAAAACTGACACAAGAGGAAATCATTTAAGGTCATCATGTCTGCCCTTGGCATTCTCGGAACGCCCTGGCCTCAGAATGCAGCCTCTGTAGTCCATGGTAACCTGCGGAGAGGGGGCGGGGCTGAGGGAGGTTGGAACACTGCCCTCACTGAGGGAGTGGGTGTGGCCATCTCTGCTGTGACTGAACAAAGGGCAGGGGAGCAGGGGGCCCAGGGCAGGGCCCTCAGAGCCCGGCAGGCCCTGTGGAGTGTCACAAGCATTTAGGCCCAGGCCAAAGGGCGCTTTCTTTGTCTGCACAGCTGCCCAAACTCTCACCTTTCCACTCAGGCCGCCCTCTTACTTGAAGTGTGTGTGGCACTTGTCCGCGCAGTACACCTCGCTGCACAGCTAAGCATAGGTCTGGGCATCGTAGCTTCCTGCCAGTTGACCGAGGCTCACAGGCAGATGGGTCCCTGGGACACACGCGGAGAGGCTCCTGCCCGGGCCACAGGCCGCCCACTGCCCCTGCCCCAGATCGGGGGCCGCAAAGCAGCCCTGTCTGAGTCCCCTGTCCCTAGACGGAGTATTGGACCAACACTTGTAGAAAACGGGGTCCTTGAGGGCCACTCATTGGAGGGACACAAATAAATCTTTGCCGTCTTTCTTCTGAAACTTACGAGCGTTCACACCTAAGCCTCTTACAAGGTCAGCTGTTTAGCTAAACATGAGCTCATGATCTAAATTTACACAATAATAAAGAAAGCAGCTACAAGGGGAGACAATCAGCCAAAACAATCAATACCAGAATTAGATTCCCAAGGCCATCCATCAGATGTAGGAATAATCGGGTGCAAGGCAGAACATATACATAAAACTGGAACTGAAACAAGGCACGAGGATGTTTTCAAAGACTGGTAGGATCTCTAAAACATTTTTAAAGGACATGTCATTGATAAAGCTAAATACACAAAGGTTGTGTAATACAACAGATTAATCATTGAGAAGAGTTAAATTATGCTGTTTTGAAAACTATGGCAGGTCAGATTTTCTGCCTAATTATATAAGAAGATTTCTCTAAAAAATACACATTATTTCAAAGACATATTGGCTGTGAAATAAGTTAAGTGTGTTTCAAATGGCTTGTCTGCAAAGAAAGGTGAGATGTAGGGGATCACAGAAAGTCGAGGGGAAAATAGGTCAATATATACATTGCTATATGGTGAACTAAGCCTTAGGCCGGCAACAATGGAGAGGACCTGACCCTTAGAAACGTACAAGTAAGCTGGAATCTTCAAAAGTTCAAATCTTTAGAAGTAAAAAGATTTATTAAAATGAAGAACCCAGTGTTTTAATTGACATCAGAAGATGAAAACAATAAACCCTGAGAACATAGAAAAAAGTTAAATAAAGATATGAGCAGAACTTAATACAACAGAAAACGTATAAAATTCAGGTGATTTAGTAAGTCCAAAGAATCTTCTTTGAAAAGATTTAAAAGACACACTTTGATTAAGGAAAACAAAAACATAAGTAAAGAATATACAGAAAGAGTCAGGACAATGTTAGAGCAGAGAATATATGAAATGCCAGTAAATTTGAACATTTCTGGAAAGTGGACCATTTCCTAGCTCCTAAAGTTTACCAAAACTGACACAAGAGGAAATCATTTAAGGTCATCATGTCTGCCCTTGGCATTCTCGGAACGCCCTGCGCTCAGAATGCAGCCTCTGTAGTCCATGGTAACCTGCGGAGAGGGGGCGGGGCAGAGGGAGGTTGGAACACTGCCCTCACTGAGGGAGTGGGTGTGGCCATCTCTGCTGTGACTGAACAAAGGGCAGGGGAGCAGGGGGCCCAGGGCAGGGCCCTCAGAGCCCGGCAGGCCCAGTGGAGTGTCACAAGCATTTAGGCCCAGGCCCAAGGGCGCCTTCTTTGTCTGCACAGCTGCCCAAACTCTCACCTTTCCACTCAGGCCGCCCTCTTACTTGAAGTGTGTGTGGAACCTGTCCGCGCAGTACACCTCGCTGCACAGCTAAGCATAGGTCTGGGCATCGTAGCTTCCTGCCAGGTGACCGAGGCTCACAGGCAGATGGGTCCCTGGGACACACGCGGAGAGGCTCCTGCCCGGGCCACAGGCCGCCCACTGCCCCTGCCCCAGATCGGGGGCTGCAAAGCAGCCCTGTCTGAGTCCCCTGCCTCTAGACGGAGTATTGGACCAACACTTGTAGAAAACGGGGTCCTTGAGGGCCACTCATTGGAGGGACACAAATAAATCTTTGCCGTCTTTCTTCTGAAACTTACGAGCGTTCACACCTAAGCCTCTTACAAGGTCAGCTGTTTAGCTAAACATGAGCTCATGATCTAAATTTACACAATAATAAAGAAAGCAGCTACAAGGGGAGACAATCAGACAAAACAATCAATACCAGAATTAGATTCCCAAGGCCATCCATCAGATGTACGAATAATCGGGTGCAAGGCAGAAAATATACATAAAACTGGAACTGAAACAAGGCACGAGGATGTTTTCAAAGACTAGTAGGATCTCTAAAACATTTTTAAAGGACATGTCATTGATAAAGCTAAATACTCAAAGGTTGTGTAATACAACAGATTAATCATTGAGAAGAGTGAAATTATGCTGTTTTAAAAACTATGGCAGGTCAGATTTTGTGCCTAATTATATAAGAAGATTTCTCTAAAAAATAAACATTATTTCAAAGCCTTATTGGCTGTGAAATAAGTTAAGGGTATTTCAAATGGCTTGTCTGCAAAGAAAGGTGAGATGTAGTGGATCACAGAAAGTCGAGGGGAAAATAGGTCAATATATACATTGCTATATGGTGAACTAAGCCTTAGGCCGGCAACAGTGGAGAGGACCTGACCCTTAGAAACGTACAAGTAAGCTGGAATCTTCAAAAGTTCAAATCTTTATAAGTAAAAAGATTTATTAAAATGAAGAACCAAGTGTTTTAATTGACATCAGAAGATGAAAACAATAAACCCTGAGAACATAGAAAAAAGTTAAATAAAGATATGAGCAGAACTTAATACAACAGAAAACGTATAAAATTCAGGTGATTTAGTAAGTCCAAAGAATCTTCTTTGAAAAGATTTAAAAGACACACTTTGATTAAGGAAAACAAAAACATAAGTAAAGAATATACAGAAAGAGTCAGGACAATGTTAGAGCAGAGAATATATGAAATGCCAGTAAATTTGAACATATCTGGAAAGTGCACCATTTCCTAGCTCCTAAAGTTTACCAAAACTGACACAAGAGGAAATCATTTAAGGTCATCATGTCTGCCCTTGGCATTCTCGGAACGCCCTGGCCTCAGAATGCAGCCTCTGTAGTCCATGGTAACCTGCGGAGTGGGGGCGGGGCTGAGGGAGGTTGGAACACTGCCCTCACTGAGGGAGTGTGTGTGGCCATCTCTGCTGTGACTGAACAAAGGGCAGGGGAGCAGGGGGCCCAGGGCAGGGCCCTCAGAGCCCGGCAGGCCCATTGGAGTGTCACAAGCATTTAGGCCCAGGCCAAAGGGCGCTTTCTTTGTCTGCACAGCTGCCCAAACTCTCACCTTTCCACTCAGGCCGCCCTCTTACTTGAAGTGTGTGTGGCACTTGTCCGTGCAGTACACCTCGCTGCACAGCTATGCATAGGTCTGGGCATCGTAGCTTCCTGCCAGGTGACCGAGGCTCACAGGCAGATGGGTCCCTGGGACACACGCGGAGAGGCTCCTGCCCGGGCCACAGGCCGCCCACTGCCCCTGCCCCTGATCGGGGGCCGCAAAGCAGCCCTGTCTGAGTCCCCTGTCCCTAGACGGAGTATTGGACCAACACTTGTAGAAAACGGGGTCCTTGAGGGCCAATCATTGGAGGGACACAAATAAATCTTTGCCGTCTTTCTTCTGAAACTTACGAGCGTTCACACCTAAGCCTCTTACAAGGTCAGCTGTTTAGCTAAACATGAGCTCATGATCTAAATTTACACAATAATAAAGAAAGAAGCTACAAGGGGAGACAATCAGACAAAACAATCAATACCAGAATTACATTCCCAAGGCCATCCATCAGATGTAGGAATAATCGGGTGCAAGGCAGAAAATATACATAAAACTGGAACTGAAACAAGGCACAAGGATGATTTCAAAGACTGGTAGGATCTCTAAAACATTTTTCAAGGACATGTCATTGATAAAGCTAAATACACAAAGGTTGTGTAATACAACAGATTAATCATTGAGAAGAGTGAAATTATGCTGTTTTGAAAACTATGGCAGGTCAGATTTTCTGCCTAATTATATAAGAAGATTTCTCTAAAAAATACACATTATTTCAAAGACATATTGGCTGTGAAATAAGTTAAGTGTGTTTCAAATGGCTTGTCTGCAAAGAAAGGTGAGATGTAGGGGATCACAGAAAGTCGAGGGGAAAATAGGTCAATATATACATTGCTATATGGTGAACTAAGCCTTAGGCCGGCAACAATGGAGAGGACCTGACCCTTAGAAACGTACAAGTAAGCTGGAATCTTCAAAAGTTCAAATCTTTATAAGTAAAAAGATTTATTAAAATGAAGAACCAAGTGTTTTAATTGACATCAGAAGATGAAAACAATAAACCCTGAGAACATAGAAAAAAGTTAAATAAAGATATGAGCAGAACTTAATACAACAGAAAACGTATAAAATTCAGGTGATTTAGTAAGTCCAAAGAATCTTCTTTGAAAAGATTTAAAAGACACACTTTGATTAAGGAAAACAAAAACATAAGTAAAGAATATACAGAAAGAGTCAGGACAATGTTAGAGCAGAGAATATATGAAATGCCAGTAAATTTGAACATTTCTGTCAAGTGGACCATTTCCTAGCTCCTAAAGTTTACCAAAACTGACACAAGAGGAAATCATTTAAGGTCATCATGTCTGCCCTTGGCATTCTCGGAACGCCCTGGCCTCAGAATGCAGCCTCTGTAGTCCATGGTAACCTGCGGAGAGGGGGCGGGGCTGAGG